>NC_056628.2:120529042-120830332 GCF_002870075.4 Lactuca sativa
CAAATAGGATGATCTCTTCTATCTTTCCACTCTGTATCCATGGAGACTGAGCAACAAAAGCTTTGCTACCACTAAGCTTTACACATCCTGACAGCTTATTAGGCACTTCTCCCAGGATACATGAAAGTAAACTTGATTTTCCTGACCCAACTGTACCACATACAGCAACCTTGATGCCATGAGCAACTTTGATATTTATATCCTTTAGTACTGGATCACAAGATGAAACATCCCATGAAAAACTTCCATTGGTTATCTCGATTGCAATATCACTATGATCACCTCGGGGGAATATCTCTACAAGGCCTGAATCTAAGTTATCAAGACAAAGGTATGAGGCAATTCGATCTAACGAGACTTTAGTTTGGGCTATCATTGATATTGTATCGGGAAGATTGTAGATTGGCTGTTGAAGTATTTTAAATGTTGCAACTGCAGACAATATCTTCCCTGATTGAAGAGGGATCCCGAAAAGCATACATGTTCCAAAAGTGACCACAGCTACAAAAGTAGGCGCAACCCAGAATATGGATATGATTGTGGATGAAGTAGATAAAAACTTTTTCAACCATCCTGTCTCGTGACTCCTAAGATCCATAATTTTAGACAAAAACTTCATCTCCCATCCCTGAAGTTTAAGTATCCTCATATTCCTCAGAGTTTCAGATGTGATTTTCATCCTCTTATCTTTAGATTTCATTAACTCGTCTTGAAAAGTGTGTTGTAGTCTCCCGAGTGGAATATTAGCCAACATGACGATACTGATGGATACTAATGCAGCAAGTGACGCAAACCCGAGATTGAGATATAAAACTGTTAATGCCAAACCAACCTGCATGATTACAAGCCATGGATCATGTATATACCAACCAAAGTCTCCAATTCTTTCGGCGTCAACGGCGATGAGATTAGTAATCTCACCGCTGGAATGGGAATGCCCCATACTAGAAAGATTCAAACCCTTTTGGTAAATCATAGCAACAAGAGCTGCCCTAGCCCTAATTCCACCTTGTTGGAGCTTGAAGAACCAATGTCTTTGTGATATAGACTCCACGAGTTTGGCAAAGAAGAAGATGAGAATAAAAAGATAACCCTCGTGTTTTGAATCTTGTCTTGTGTTGAGGAATTGAACAAATGCATCTATGAGGTAAGGACCAACATAAGAAGAAAGTGTGTAAATAACAGCGAGGATTGCTGTAACTACGATGTCCTTCCATGTCATATGGATCAAGGCCTTGACGAGGTCGAAAGTAGTAGTGAGTTTTTTATCATCACTCTCCAACTCCAACTTGTTTTTTAAAATGGGAAACGATCCTCTTACACTATCGATACCGAAAAGTTGAGGAACATCCTCTAGATCTAATGGTTTTCTGTGACCAAGTGCAACCAATGGGCTCAACCAAGAGAAAGTGAGAAGGCTAAAGATACCACACACACACTTTGATCCTGCTCTACTACTACTACTACTTACAGGACCAATATTCACGTTGCTTAAGAGCGGTTGTTGAAGATCGTTAACCGAAATATCTCGATTGGCTCCGACTCCCAGCATAATTATTGCATTTTCTAGGTATGATGCAAGTTTAGAGATTATTTAGAGAGCAGATTAGGCTCCAGCAAGTAGCATCGACTAGAAGATTAAATCTTATATGAGATTATTTCAACTCTTCAACATCTAGACCCAGTCGTTCAGTAAGAAAAGATTCATGTGAGGCGTAATCCCGCCGACGCTGGAGCGGCAACGAATCAAGATGGGGCGACAGCGACGTTGGTGGTTTAGTGGCAGGGAAAGGATGAGATTGCGTTTTCCAGTTGGGCTTCGTGACTGGAATGATGAAGGAAAATGATTGTTTTCTGCGATGAAAGGGGCATTTCTCATACGACATCATAAGAGAAGAGAAAGAGAAACAGAGAAACAGAGACCATTATATTATAGGGCCTTATATTATATTATAGTATACAAATATTAAATCCTAACACGTCTATTACGTCTATTATCAACAGTAAAATTCTCAAGTTTTAGAATTCCACCACATGACTTTGTACAAAAATACAATTTCGTCCTTATATTTATAATTAAACAATAAAATAATAGTAAAGTAAAAAAGGAAAAGGAAAAGGAAAAGAAAAAGAAAAACAAATAGAAATTCACAAATCCGCCATTTAAATAATTTTTAAAGTGTTTTGGACCAAACTCGCAATAAAATGAAAATTTTGGACATGTGGTGCTAATTCAAATTTTTTTGGACCAAAATGACAATTTTGAACAAACCATAAAGACCATTTGTGTAGTTTAGTCAAACAATTATTGAAAATTTATTTTATTTGATAATAGTTTAAGTAATAAGAAAGAATGAACAAAAATAATTATATATCATTAAGGGTAAAATAGTCTTTTTAGGTTTCGGACCAAACATGCAACAAAATACATTATTAAGGGTAAAATAGTCTTTTTAGGTTTCGGACCAAACATGCAACAAAATACATTTTAGGGACCATTCGAGTTAAAAAAAAAATAATTAAGGAAAGCTAAATGGGTTTTTTTATACATCACGTCTACTTTTGTTAGGCCGTGGAAATAACGTCACACTTGTTATAATCCACCTGACCATTAATTAGGATTTGTCATACTATCTCAGTTTTTTGTCATTTCCAATGTGTTGGTTTTCATTCTTGCCACGTTCATATTTTTTAAAAAAAATTATTTAAAATTATATTTTAAAATTTTAAACATATTATTTTTATAAAACCTTAGGATTTATTAAACTGGAAAATAAACTTACCACAAATAAAAAAACAAACATACACTTTATTTTAAAAACACAAGACTAGAAATTAAAAAAAAAAAACATCACAAGACCACTAGGAATTCAAAAACGGTCACACTGAAAACTTAAACACATAACACACTATAAATTAGAAGACAATGAGTTCAAATTTGAGCAAATTTTAGGCACTGCTTCATAATTTACCAAAGTCAACAAGCTAGAAATCGTTGTTATTTTCAACACAGTAAGCATGAATAACATTCTGTAGCAAAGTATTTTTCATTTTCATCATTTTCGACTTCATGCATCGCCCTACGAAACACGTTGTTAAACCGAGTTACAAGTGCACTTGTTCACCTCCATTTGGCATACATTTCTTCTATACGTCAAGGTACAGGAGCTTGTCGGTTGTATATATCGGTGACTTGCCTCCAAAAAGTAGTCGGAGGGGTGTCATTATGAATTGGATCTTCTATTATATCAACCCATGAACGATCGAGTAACATCTCTTCTTCTTCAAGAGACCAAACACGAGCCATTTTTAGTGACGAGGTTTAGAAGAAGATTGAAAATAAGAAAGTTAAGGATAATGGTATTTATAGTTGAGGATTGAGAGTTTAAAGTTTGAAATTTTGAAAAAAAAATGGTTATATTTTTTAAATTTGGTATTTTTTTAAAAAAAATAATGTAATTTTTGAAAAAGAATTTTGAGTAATAAATGGGTAAAACAAATAAAATAAAATAAATATCAATGTTCGCTCTCTCTCATCAGTAAACCATCATCGAGTTGTCGAGCCGAGCTCGACATGTCGATGTCTCGGCCCAATGTTCGCCAAGGTCGTCTAATTCTTTCTCAAAGTCTACACCAAACAGCCTTATACACCGTAGTCTATACTTAGACTACTTTTCATTGACCAAAAGATATCTTATAATATGTGTGAAGCCTACTAATGTGTCAAAATCCAAACTCACCTTGAGCCCTTTTGTCATTTATTTCTTTAATAATTGTATTTATTTGTTTGTTTTAGTTTATTATAATAGTTATGACGTTGATTATTATAATAATTAACTAATTTTAAAACTTATAATATTATGATTATAAATATTATCATTTGATATATACTAGCCGTTTATCTGCGCTATACGACGAATATAAATAGTTTTTTTAAAAATTAATTTCTAGAGTCGATTAGTTCCTTTGTACAAATAGTTTACTACATCTAAATAATCATCGATAAAATTAATGTTAGAAAAACGAAATCAATAAGAATTAAAAATGAAAAGTTCTAATTCTTTACAAATGTATATCTAAACTGGAACTTATGTGAGTGGTTCCGGTTCATGCAGTTTGGAACGGATAGGGTTCGACTCTGGTTCCGATTCTTATTTTTTTCTAGAACATTTACCCAATGGGTACCCGGTGAGCCGATGATTAAGGAATTGATGTCAACGGTTCGATTCTTAAATCTAAGGATCCACTGGTTCTAGTTTCAAAATTCTATGAACTATCAGTTTTGGTTCGAAACATTTAAGAGGTAACAGCCTACACCCACCCCTTGTTTCTATTCATTTGATTTTGATTGGCGCCTTTAAAAATATAGTCAAGTTCACAACAAGAGTTTTAAAAAAAATGTTATAATAATTCAATCATTAACTTTTTGTAAATTGGATCATTTCAACTTATTTATATAGACATTACATCAAATATAAAATAACTATAGCATGTCACATTGAAATGTTTGTAACCAATTATAGCCTTTATTTAAAAACCATTTGATGATTGTATTGACAATAATAGTTTTTTATAATGGTTAATTGTCGTAAAATGCAAAATTCTTTCACCATTATATTGCTATAATTAAATCTTTTTCATCCATCTACATAAAGACAATGGTTGATATGTGGGTCAAGTATTTCACCAATTTTTATTTATACTTTTTTTATATATTTTATGTAAATTAGTTTGTTTGAATTTAAATTAGATCAACTAAATAGCATAAAACTCAATATGATTTAACTATAAAACGAAATTTTTATACCAAAAATATAAAAGAATGCAAATAATACATCATAATTTATTTTTATAAGTTGTTATATGGAAGAAAAACTAAAACTCAGTCATCTACATTCCCAACTCAGTCATATACATTCCTATGGGGCAATTTGACTTTGTTATCGATGCCTTTGTAAGCTTTGTAATAAATATATTTTATTCTCTTGCTTGTTTTTAATTCTTCTTAGTCTCTTACCTACATTGGGTTTTGATAAAAAAAAATTATGTAGCTAACTAAAATGTTAGGAATTTTTTGGGTTATCTAAAGTGAAAACATGACAAAAAAAAATAAATCTGATATATCAATAACTTAAATACAAACTTCTACCGAATACAAAGAATAAAATATAACATGGTTATATGATTAGTAAATACTGTGTTGCATGCTATGCACTGTACATTAGAAAACAAATTTTATTTTTGATAAATTTGGTAGGTATAAATTACCCCCTCCCCCCCCCCCCCCCCCTCTCCTTTCTTTTCATGTTTGTCAGATATAAAAATATTGTTCAGTATTTACATTTTACAATGACGGTGTCATTACACACCAATCTTTCTTTTTTAGCTACTTCTATCTATGTTTATACACATATCCTTAAAAATCTTACAAAAATAACCTTTTGTTCAGACTACTGGCTATTATTTAGTAGTGGAAATTTGGGCATTAGTCAACAACTAAATATCAGTTGTGCAAGACTTTTTGTAATCTGGTGTTCAAGACTTTTCATGATGTTATAACAAGCATCGAAATCAAATTAAAAACTCAAATCTAAACTCAATAAAAAAGCTTTTAGGTAAGAAATTAAAAAATATTTATATTCAAGAAAAAAGAAAAAACAATTTTGAAACGAAAACACCATAAACCCTTTCTTATCAGGCCACTACACTAATCACATAAACTTTGAATTTCTCAAGTGTTCATGGATAATACATGGAACCTACCAAATAGAAAAAATCCAACTAACCTGTAACATCCGGATTCCCAGGTATGATGTTTTGTTCTTTTATTTTTGGGTGTTGAGGGGAGACTCGACGAGTTGGCGTCTAGACTCGCCGAGTATGGTCGCGGATTTGTACGCGAGTTCACAGCTGGACTCGGCGAGTTCATGAGTGGACTCGGCGAGTCCACGCTGTTTAATGAAACCCTAATTTCTAGGGTTTGAGACCTATTTAAAGGACCTTATGGCCGTCATTTGCGGCCACCAACCCCCAGAGTGAAACCTTAAAGAGATCTAGAGCATTTGTGAGGAAGGAGAGGCCAATCTTGAACTTTTGTGGGTGTTTTTGCAAGAAGGAAGTGTTCAAGGCAAGAGGAGGCTGAAGGAGGTGCGATTTTGGTGGTTTTTGAGCTCATAGAGATTGTATTGAGATATTATTCTCGGACCTTCTTCAGTTTTGGTGTTGATTCTTAGTGTTAGGGTTTTCTAACCCTTTTAGAGGATGATTAAGTGGAGTATTTGGTCCCTTCTCGAGTTTGTGTTCTGGATCTGGACCCAAAGAGGTCCAGAGACCTTAACCCTTGGAGCTTTATGAGTCATTTTGGGAGCCATGAGCTTGGAATGTCATTTTTGGGGCTAAATCATCATTTTGGACCATTTATATGTTATATGTGTGTCAAGGTCCGAACTTTACTTGATTATCATGCTTGGGGAGGCCATATCTATGATTGTATGGAACAGATCTAACCTCAGAAGTTGTATTGAGTTTGTGCATGGCACGAACTCGTCGAGTCCGAAGAACAGACTCGACGAGTAGTATGTGATGGGTTTTAGCCATATGAACATCCCTATGTGCACATGCAACCCTAATGCTTGGATCTAGGTTTCTCTAATTGAACATACATTGAATCCAAGACTTCTAATGGCTAATATACAATAATAACAATATGAAATCAGAGATTAGAAGCTTACCTTGGATCACTTGCTTGATCTTGTTGTCCTTGAGGCTTTAGAGTCACAATTGTCACTCCTCTAATGGCTTACAAACACCAACTAGCAAGAAGATGATTTAGGAGAGAGGAGAGGGAATAGAAATCGGCCGGGGTTTCTTTCTAAAGCACAAGTGTCGATTTCCTTAACCCATGGGGTCTATTTATACTAGTAAGGCTCCTAGGGTTTCACCCTTAAACCCTAATTGGATAACTTAGGTCCTAAGCAATCCAAATCCTTTCCATGATAAGCCTTGGACGATTTTATGGCTATCCATAGCCCTAGAAATCGTCCACCCTTTATCTTTAAAGGATATATAGCCCAAAGTGCAACTATCAAACAATTGACAGTTTATACCCCTTTATTTAATTAATCTCTTTAAGTCACCAAATTAATTCCTAATTAATTTATAACTTATATTAATCAAATAACAATATTATTATTCCTTAATAATATTCCTTCTCTCATTATAAATCATCCTGTCAAGTTGCTATGGTGAAGGCAACCCAAAAGGACCATGCACGACCGGATCAAATACTTGCCTAATATAGTTGCAGCCTTAGACACTGTTCCAACAGTCTCCCACTTGGATAAGTCTAGTAACTATATATACAAGTATATTCCGATTAGCAATCGTAGCTCCCAAAGACGCTGTCAAACTCTAATCTAATCAATCTTGTCCTTTAGATAAGGGATCGTACAATCCTCTGTTTAGATATCATGCTGACATTTATATGGAACTAATTTGTCTAGCATTTGGTTTCTCGATCTCTGATTTATTTGACATAGAACTTAATCGAACACATCAATTCAGTTCTGACCGGGCCCGGCACATAAGTCAAATCAAATCATCGAGCGACCGAGATATCGCTTTTACCCCCTTGGGATAAAAGTAACAGATAAACTTCGACTTATATGCATTTACTTATTCATTAATCAATTATACACAACAATGCATTTTATAACATCAAGTTACCGATGCGGTTTCGCATTATCAATGTACAATCAATTAACAAATAACAAACCATATATCTAGGTTTTAAGACTATATGATATTATCGTCTTGCGATCACCCTTTTTCATCATATTCCATAAGGTGATTCCAGCAAGCGTGGGTTTGTTCTAATGCTCAAAACTAGTTCATAAGCACTCATGAACGTTGCAACAAACTTTTGCTATGTCTAATACCGTTTAGACAATCTACACACCAATTCATGACAATCTTTATTCATATCTACCTCCAACATATGAACGATTGTGGACAATTTAAACAATTCGATTATTCTTAATAAACTCAATTATTCTGGAAGTCAAAACATGCAAAATGAAACAATAATTAAACAATCAACATAAGACAGTAACATTACTCATAAATAATACTCTTTTATTTAATCATCAAATGTTAATTACATTTATCTGTTACACGTTTCTACTACTATCTAATTTATGCTAATATCATCCTTCAGCCCAATACTCCTAGCATGCTGCAAGTGCTTAACCCTACTCAGTCCCTTCGTAAGCGGATCTGCTGGGTTATTTTCTGATGATATCCTCTTGACTACGAGTTGTCCTTCTTCTACACAATGTCTAATAAAGTGATATTTTCTATCGATGTGTCGATATCTACCATGATCTCTCGGTTCCTTGGTCAAGGCAACCGCTCCTTCATTATCATAGAAAATCTCCATGGCTCTTGTATGGCAGGTACAACTCCAAGATCACCGATGAAGTTCTTCAACCATATCGCCTCCTTCGACGCTTCGCTCGCTGCAATATACTCTGATTCACACGTTGAATTAGCTACGGTTTCCTGCTTGGAACTTTTCCAATTCACTGCTCCTCCATTCAGGGTAAAGACTCAGCCCGACTGTGAACGGTAGTTGTCCCTGTCGGTCTGAAAGCTGGCGTCACTATACCCTCGCACCTTCAAGTCATCACTCCCTCTGAGGACTAAAAACCATTCCTTCGTCCTCCGAAGGTACTTAAGGATATTCTTCACCGCAATCCAATGGGCTCTGCCAGGATTCCCTTGATATCTGCTAACCATGCTCAAAGCAAAAGCTACATCAAGGCGAGTACAATTCATAGCATACATGATTGAGCCAACTGCGGAAGCGTATGATACTCGGCTCATTTATGCTATTTCAGCTTCGGTACTCGGACTTTGAGTTTTACTCAACTTGACATTACTTTGTATCGGTAATTCTCCCTTCTTCGAGTTTTCCATACTAAAGCGTTTTAGTAACTTATCTAAGTAAGTGTTCTGACTAAGTCCTATTAGTCTCTTACTTATCTCTCTTACTATCCTTATTCCCAAAATATAGGAAGCCTCTTCGAGGTCCTTCATAGCGAAGCACTTTCCGAGCCAGGACTTAACTTCCTGCAGAGTCGGGACGTCGTTTCCTATGAGTAGTATGTCATCGACATACAAAACGAGAAAGCTAACTATGCTCCCACTGGCTTTGACATATACACACGATTCATCTTCACTTCGTACAAATCCAAACTCTTTGACTTTCTCATCGAAGCAAAGATTCCATCTGCGAGATGCTTGCTTAAGTCCATAAATGGACTTCTCAAGCTTACACACTCTATTCGGATTCTTTGGATCGACAAAACCCTCTGGCTGAGTCATGTAAACATCCTCGGCCAACTTCCCATTAAAGAAAGCGGTTTTGATATCCATTTGCCAAATCTCATAATCATGAAATACGGCAATAGCTAGCATCACTCTAATAGATTTTATCTTTGCAACTGGTGAGAAGGTCTCATCATAGTCAACTCTGGGAATTTGAGTAAAGCCCTTCGCGACCAATCGCGCTTTATATGTGTGTACGTTTCCATCCACGTCAGTCTTCTTCTTGAAGATCCATTTGCACCCAACGGTCTTGCGTCCGGGCACATTATCAACCAAATTCCAAACTTGGTTGTCATACATGGACTGGATCTCGCTGTCCATTGTCTCTTTCCATTTCGCAGACTCCGGGCCTGCCATGGCTTCCTTAAAGTAATTAGGTTCATCTAAATTTATTAGTGTACCATCACTAATATACCTGTCCCCTTCGGTAGTAATATGAAAATCATAAAACCGGGGTTGAACTCTAACTGTTTCAGTACGTCTAAGAGGTAAGGACTCGTCAATCGGTTCAACCGGAGTTTCCTCCTCAGGTTGAGTGCCAGCGGTAGAGGTTCCTTCATGTATTGACTCTTGAATCTCTTCAAGATCGATTTTCCTCCCACTGTCTCCTTGGCTTATGAGTTCTCGCTCTCGGAAAACTCCTCTCCTCGCAACAAAGACAACATTGTCCTTCGGTCTATAGAAGAGATATCCAAAGTATTTTTGCAGGTAGCCGATGAAAATACATCGCTCACTACGAGGTTCGAGCTTGTCGTGAGTATCTCGTCTTACAAAAGCCTCACAACCCCAAACCTTGATATGTGCCAACGGACGAGATACAAAAGCCTCACAAGCCCAAACCTTGATATGTGCCAACGAGGGAGCTTTCCCTATCCACATCTCGTGAGGTGTTTTGGCAACCTTCTTAGTAGGGACTCGGTTAAGGATATGGGCGGCAGTCTCTAAGGCATACCCCCAAAAAGAGATAGGTAGTGAAGCACGACTCATTATAGAGCGAACCATGTCCAACAAGGTTCGATTACGCCTTTCTGCCACACCATTCAATTGTGGTGTCCTAGGTGGCGTCAATTGTGAAACTATTCCACACACCTTGAGATAATCGTGGAATTCAAGACTTAGGTACTCTCCTCCTCGATCGGATCGAAACATCTTGATTTTCCTGCCCAATTGATTCTCTACTTCATTCTTGAACTCTTTGAACTTTTCAAAAGTTTTTGACTTTTGCTTGATTAAGTAGATATACCCATATCTACTATAGTCATCGGTAAAAGTCACATAGAAGCGGTTCCCATCCTTCGTGGTTGATCTAAATGGTCCACATACATCGGTATGTATTAGGTCCAATAGACCCTCACCCCTTTCACATGTACTTATGAAGGGTGACTTAGTCATCTTTCCAAGTAAACAAGACTCGCATGTGTCATCTTCCCTAAGGTCGAATGACTCCAACACTCCATCCTTTTGGAGTTGGGCTATGCGCTTCTTATTGACATGTCCAAGACGACAATGCCACAAGGATGCTCTATTCATACCATTGGAAGAATCCATGCATAAAACATCATTTCCTAAGTTATCTACAATCATAACAGTTTCTTAAATTCCATTACATGGTATAGCTTCAAAATATAAGACACCATTTATATAAGCAAGAATAGAACCATTCTCATTATTAAAAGAAAATCTAAAACCTTGTCTAAACAAACCATGAAATGAAATGATGTTTCTAGCCATTTCTGGTGAATAGCAACAATTGTTCAAATCTAAAGATAAACCATTCCTAAGCACTAAAGAATACACTCCAATCTTGGTCACATGCGACGATCTTCTGTTCCCCATGATTAGATTTATTCTTCCATGCTCCACATCCCTATTTCTTCTTAGTCCCTGCAATTCAGAACAAATATGGTAACCACAATCGGTATCAAGGACCCAAGAAATAGAATGAGATGAATCGTTAGATTTAATTGTATAAATACCTGCGAAAGATGGCTTGATCTTTCCTTCCCTTATGGCTTGCAAGTAGTCTGGGCAGCTTCTCTTCCAATGCCCTATTTTATGGCAATGATGGCACTCTGCCTCCTTAGGGTTAGGACAGGGTTTAGCAGGATCAACTTTGGTCCCACTAGAAGAGGAACCATCTCGGGACTTTCCCTTGTGGTGGCTCTTAGACGGAGCCTTCCTCTTCTTGCCCTTTCCTTGCCCAATGGCCAAAACAAGAGCAGCAGTTGGGTTGGGAGTGGGTGCAACAGACTTGTCCTTTAGGTTGCTTTCAGCAACCCTAAGGAGACCTTGGAGCTTGCTTAGGGTGACCTCTTCCTTGTTCATGTGGTAGGTCATCCTAAATTGATTGTAACATGGAGGCAAAGAGTGAAACACCATGTCGATCGCCAAGTCTTCCCCAAAGTCAACATTCAACTTGCGAAGACGATCGACATACCTTTGCATCTTTTGCAAGTGCACGGTAAGAGATTCTCCATGACCCATTTTAGCGGAGATCATGTTAGTGAAAATCTCGTAACGCTCTTGCCTCACGTTCTGGTGGTATCTCTCCAACAAGTCTTGGTGCATTTCGTACGGATACATGTCCTCATAGGACTTTTGGAATTCGGCATTCGTGGTGGCAATCATGATGCAATGTACCTTTGTTGCATCACGCTCGTGAGTTTCAAAAGCGGTCATTTCAGCCGGAGTAGCGATTTCTGGGTTGATCTTCTCGAGCTTCTCATCGAGGACATACTCCTTGTCCTCATAGCGAGCAATCGTGCGAATGTATCTTATCCATTCGCTAAAGTTCGTCCCATCGAAAGTGACCTTTTGACAAAGGCTCATCAATGTGAATGAACTAGCAGCAGCGTTGTTTGCGTTCGACATTTACAAATAGAAAGTGCAAAGATAGATTAGAATATGAATCCCTAATTATCACCCAATAAGAAAAATTAGGGCTAGGATCCAACAACAATATTTACATATTAGAAAAGGGATGCCGTAATCCAACATGCAAATAATATGAAGGTAAGTGAATGACGATTCACTAATTCTCCACCATAAAACATAACTTTAAGTCCTAAATGTATTGAGAATTCCTAGGTTTGGATGAGATTCATTGAAACTTTTCAATGACATGTTTAAATCTCGATATGCCCCTCTCGTTTGTGACTGGGATACCGAGGATCATAAAGTGGGTGTGAATTACCATGCAAATTCACATGGTGCCTTCATTGTAACGATCACCTATTCGATGTGTCGGTAAACCACACACGCTCCATCGAACTATGATAAACAATGAATCACCCTTTGCCGCCTTTGCTTAGAACCAATTAGTGTGCCGGTAAACCACACACGCTCCACTAACTTCTTAGCAAGGGTGCAAAGTGTAATTTCATGGGATTGCATCAATTCACTTTTCCTAAAGTAACTAAGATTGGGAAATTTTTTTGAAAAACATGTAGTTACTTTGTATTTCATATTATACTTTTAATGAGGAGATGAGGTTGCCCTATCCTACCCATTCGGCTAACGACCCTCCACCGATCAAACAAGCGGTGGGTGTGAGTGTACACCCATTAAGCGTCATTTTATAGACAGCAACCTTATACCCACCTTATAGACCGACTTCGTGAATGAGGCCTACTAACGGTAAGACTAGCATTTTAATTATACATATATACATATTAATCTTGTAATATTATATTAGTATAGGGTTGGATTTTAAACTTGTAAAATTCTAGGGTTTGAAATTTAAATTGTCTAAATCAAACTTTTAATCACAAAACATAAATTTCAAAACTTGAGGGCAAGTTTTAAACATTTAAAACATAGAGGATCAAAACAAATAATCTTAATTAACAATTAATTCCATAATTATCCATATTTGATTTATTTAATGATTTCTTGCAAAACAATTTACCAATTAAAATAAAATAATTAATCAATTATCACAAAAGGAAACAAATATTTTATTAATTGATAAATATCTTCAATTAGGTCAAGAATATACTCATATATATCATAAAATCCGATTTATATTGATCTAATATGGTTAAAGCAAGTATCTCAAAGATAAACAGCAAGAAATCCCGAAGTTTCCTCCTTCTGACACTCGAACTCGCCGAGTACCAAGATGGACTCGCCGAGTTGAGCCTATTCGCCGAGTAACACCATGGGACTCGCCGAGTTCATTAGGCAGAGGACAAAAAAACGTTTTTTAAGCAACAAACAAGCAATCAAAGTATCAATTCAATAGAAACCAATCTTGGCTCTGATACCACTGATGGGTTTTAGCCATATGAACATCCCTATGTGCACATGCAACCCTAATGCTTGGATCTAGGTTTCTCTAATTGAACATACATTGAATCCAAGACTTCTAATGGCTAATATACAATAATAACAATATGAAATCAGAGATTAGAAGCTTACCTTGGATCACTTGCTTGATCTTGTTGTCCTTGAGGCTTTAGAGTCACAATTGTCACTCCTCTAATGGCTTACAAACACCAACTAGCAAGAAGATGATTTAGGAGAGAGGAGAGGGAATAGAAATCGGCCAAGGTTTCTTTCTAAAGCACAAGTGCCGATTTCCTTAACCCATGGGGTCTATTTATACTAGTAAGGCTCCTAGGGTTTCACCCTTAAACCCTAATTGGATAACTTAGGCCCTAAGCAATCCAAATCCTTTCCATGACAAGCCTTGGATGATTTTATGGCTATCCATAGCCCTAGAAATCGTCCACCCTTTATCTTTAAAAGATATATAGCCCAAAGTGCAACTATCAAACAATTGACAGTTTATACCCCTTTATTTAATTAATCTCTTTAAGTCACCAAATTAATTCCTAATTAATTTATGACTTATATTAATCAAATAACAATATTATTATTCCTTAATAATATTCCTTCTCTCATTATAAATCATCCTGTCAAGTTGCTATGGTGAAGGCAACCCAAAAGGACCATGCACAACCGGATCAGATACTTGCCTAATATAGTTGCAGCCTTAGACACTATTCCAACAGTATCAAGGTTGCCCGTTAATCACTCAGTGAGTGGACTTGTCGAGTTAGGGGAATGACCCGGTGAGTCAGGGAGAGTCAGGGGTCTGAGTTCAAGTTGGAACTCGCCGAGTTGTTCTTGAGACTCGACGAGTTGAGTCGGGGTGGCCCCACGATTCATGCCAGGTGGAACTCGTCGAGTCAAGGGAAGTACTCGACGTGCCAAGAGAGGGTCTAAGAGAGTCAGTGGACGCGTTGAAACAACCTAAAAATATGACCCGGGAATTTCATTTTTTTCTCTTTTTTTTTTAAAAAAAATATAACAATGATCATAAAACTGAGTATCGCATAAAAATCATATGTAGTGTATCTCAAACCATAATAAAACACTGTGAGAAAACTGTATCACAACTGTATCAAAACATATCGAATAAACCGAATCGACTCCCAGGACAAAAACTGAAGTTGTGGTGTGTGCGATGCCATCAACCTGAGCTCTTCCCTTTGCTTGCGGAAGTACCTGAAACCAAAACTGAAACTGTAAGCACGAAGCTTAGTGAGCTCCCCCAAACTACCACATACCATACAATACATATAAAGCGCATACTGGGCCTTGCCCACTGCATCGGACCGAGGTCCGGACTAACTGGGGCCTTGCCCCCTGCATCAGACCGAAGTCCGGAAACTGACTGGGACCCCGTCCCCTGCATCGGACCGAAGTCCGGACTAACTGACTGAACATAGCATAGCATAACGTATCAACTAGCATAAACACATATACTGCATACTGCATCGGGCCGTTGCCCGGAACACATAACGCATAACACATAATCCTGTCTGAGCCACGAAGGCATCAAACATACTAACTACTGCATCGGACCGAAGTCCGGAAACTACTGCTATCTGAACGGGCCGGCATTGTGGCCTTAGACCCGTTCCTACTGGAAGGAAACTCACCTCGTGAATTGGCTGCTGTGTGAATGGCTTTGGAAGCTATCTGCTGCTGCTCCAGTATCTCCCCGACTACAATTCCATAAACACACTCAATCAAACACTAATCACCGTATTGGGGTAAAATGACTATTTTACCCCTGGACAAAGTCAACTCTCCCGGTCAAAGTCAACCTACAGTTGACCTGACTCGCCGAGTTGGGCCGCCAACTCGCCGAGTCTCTATTCTCACTTCTCAACCCTACTCGTGGCTACTCGTCGAGTATGGCATCAACTCGACGAGTTCCCTTTTGATTCTAAAACTCAGGCAATCTGCATCCGACTCGCCGAGTCGTATGAACAACTCGACGAGTTGTTCTTCGAGCTAAGAAGATTGCCTTGGACTCGCCGAGTTGTATGAACAACTCGTCGAGTCCCTCCATAACTGAGTCTGACCTCCAACTCGCTGAGTCCACTCTACTACTCACTGGTCCCCACTCGGCATCACTCAAAAAGGGGAAAAATCGGGGACTCGCTGAGTCGTTCTTCCGACTCGCCGAGTCGCTTGCATGTAGCTACTCTAAACTCGATTCTGCTTGAATCCAACGTATAAAACTTATAGATCTGGGCTCCCTTAGCTCGATTAGCATGTAAAGATTCTATCTTTACGTGTCCATAAGCATCCATGAAGATAATAAGGCTCAAAAAGCATGATAAAGGCTAGATCTAGGGTTCTCATGCAAAGCAACTTCAAAAAGGCAATAGATCCGGGCTCTACAACTCCTAAATGAACAGATCTAGGGATATCTCGACCTATTAAGGCATCCATACAACTATAAGGTTTGGAAAATACATCAAACTAGCCCTAGAAGTGTTCTAATGGAGGTTTAAAGCATAAAACAGAAGGAATCCGAGAAATACCTCAATGAACTCTGATTTTGCCCTTGGATCTTTGCTCTACACCTCTTCTCTTTGGTTCTTTCTTCTTTTTCTTCTTCAAACCTTCAAGATTCCACACAAAAACACTTTAATCAATCAAGGGATGGATTAGGGTTTCTCACAGCTCTCTGAGGGTGAAGGAGGCGAGTTTGGGGCACATAACACTGCTTAAATAGGGAGCAAACCTGGGGATTTAGGGTTTCTTCCTGGCAGGCAGACTCGCCGAGTCCCGAATATGGACTCGCCGAGTCGCCGACTTACATGTGCTCGAAATCCCGTCCCTAATTGACGAGTCGGGATATAGACTCGCCGAGTCCCTCTTGAAAACTTCTAAATAAATGCCATGGAAGCAACATACCAGGGACGAGTCGTTACAATTCTCCCCCACTTGTCTCAGACTTCGTCCTCGAAGTCTGCTATGGTTGAATCTGCAAATAACTTCGGGTAGTGCTCTCTCATTTCCTCCTCAGCCTCCCACGTCCACTCAGACCCCTTCCGGTGCTGCCACTGCACCTTTACTAACTGAATTACCTTGTTCCTCAAGGTCTTTGTCTTCCGGTCCAGAATCGCGACCGTCCTCTCGATATAATTCAGGCTGCTATCAACCTGAATATCTTCTAAGGGAACAACTGCTGACTCATCCACCAAACACTTCCTCAACTGAGACACATGGAAAGTGTTGTGGATCTGGCTAAGCTCTACTGGAAGATCCAACCGATAAGCAACCCGACCCACTCGGGCTAAAACCCTCAAAAGGACCAATGAACCTGGGACCCAGCTTGCCCCTCTTCCGAAACCTGATGACACCCTTCCAAGGTGAGACCTTCAGAAGGACCATATCGCCCACCCGGAACTCCAAGTCTGAATGCCTCCTGTCGGCGTAGCTCTTCTGCCGACTCTGCGCAGTCTGCAGTCTACTACGGACCTGCTGAATCAACTCGGTCGTCTTGAGCACCACTTCTGTGCTCCCAATGACTCGCTGACCGACCTCGCCCCAACAGATCGGGGTCCTTCACTTCCTTCCATAAAGCATCTCAAAGGGAGGTCGATCAATGCTCGCATGATAACTGTTGTTATACGAAAATTCTGCTAACGGAAGATACGTATCCCAACTGCCACCGAAGTCTAGAACACATGCCCTGAGCATGTCCTCGAGATTCTGAATCGTCCTCTCGCTCTGCCCGTCCGTCTGAGGGTGGAAAGCGGTGCTGAAATGGAGACGAGTACCCATCTCGTCGTGAAACCGCTTCCAGAATCTGGATGTAAAACGGACGTCTCGGTCTGACACCACCGATATCGGCACTCCATGACGTGCCACTACCTCATGCACATAGATATCGGCTAATTTTTTCACCGATATGCTCTCCTGGATCGGTATAAAATGAGCACTCTTCGTCAACCGATCCACTACTACCCATATCGAATCTACCCCACGTGCAGTCCTGGGAAGTCTGGTGATAAAATCCATAGTGATGTCCTCCCATTTCCACACGGGGATGTCTAACGGCTGCATCTTTCCATGAGGCCTCTGGTGCTCCGCCTTGACCTTCCTGCAGGTCAGGCACCTCTCAACATACCAGGCGACATCCCGCTTCATGCAGGGCCACCAATAATCGGGTCGAAGATCTGTATACATCTTCGTCGCCCCTGGGTGGATAGAAAATCGAGACTTATGAGCCTCGTCCATCAACACCTGCCGTACTCCGCCCCAGTACGGTACCCATACTCTCCCATGAAGGGTCAGCAATCCCCGACTATCATAATCAAACGAAGCTACTCGACCCACTATCCTCTCACACTTCTGTCTCTCCTCCTTGAGGCCTTCAACCTGAGCCTCCCTGATCTGTTCCAACAACGGAGTAATCACTGTCATCCTTAGACATAAGTCTCTGATAGGGGCTGCTGTTACCTTGCGGCTTAGGGCGTCGGCCACTACGTTGTCCTTTCCTGGATGGTAACGGATCTCACAATCATAATCCTTCAGCACATCCAACCACCTCCTATGTCTCATGTTTAGACTCGGTTGATCCATAAGGTACCTCAAACTCTTGTGATCCGTGTAGATAGTACAATGGACCCCATAAAGATAATGTCTCCAAATCTTGAGGGCAAACACAACCGCCCCCAACTCTAAATCATGGGTAGGATAGTTAGCCTCGTGAGGCTTCAACTGTCTCGAGGCGTAAGCTATCACATGGCCTCGCTGCATCAATACTGCTCCCATACATGTGATTGAGGCATCATAGTAGACTACAAAGTCCTCTACTCCCTCTGGCAAGGTAAGGATCGGAGCCTCGCACAATCTCTGTCTGAGGGTCTCAAACGTTGCCTGCTGCTCAGGCCCCCACCGGAACACCACCGACTTCTTGGTCAGTCGGGTGAGCGGCACTGCTATCTTGGAGAAATCCTGAATGAACCTCCGGTAATACCCTGCCAACCCTAGGTAGCTCTGAATCTTGGATGGAGACTTCGAGACCTCCCACTGCATCACGGCCTCTATCTTGGCCGGATCTACCAAAATACCCTTCTGGTTGACGAGGTGACCAAGGAACTGCACCTCGCGCAACCAGAACTCGCACTTGGAGAACTTCGCGAAAAGTCTCTCCCTCCTCAAAACTTCTAGCACCTCCCTCAGGTGCTCCTTGTGCTGCTCCTGCGTCTTGGAATACACCAAAATATCATCTATGAATACTATCACTGACCGATCCAGCATCGGCCTGCACACGCGATTCATGAGATCCATGAACGCGGCCAGAGCATTGGTGAGCCCAAATGGCATCACCACAAACTCATAATGACCATACCTGGTCCTGAAAGCAGTCTTCTGCACATCCTCATCTCTGACTCACATCTGATGATACCCGGAACGTAGATCGATCTTGGAAAACCAAGACGCTCGCTGAAGCTGGTCAAACAAATCATCTATCCTCGGGAGTGGGTAACGGTTTTTCACCGTTACCTTATTCAACTCCCGGTAATCTATACACATACGTTGCGACCCATCCTTCTTCCTCACAAACAGGATCGGCGCTCCCCAAGTCGAACTGCTCGGCCGAATGAAACCCTTGTCTATGTAACACCCGTAGATCAGGGCTAGTAAATTTAGAGACAATAAGAGTCAAAAATGACTTTTTGATAGAAGATTATTTAGGATGAATAATCCTAACTAAGTTGTAGTATATGTTACAAGGTTTCCGTACATATAAAGAACGCCAAACTCCGAGTTATAACGAAGAAGTTATGACCTGTCGAAGTTTCGCGACAGAACCGGCACGACACAGCGCGACGTAAAAAGTGAATTTACGTTAGAGCGATATTTAGCCTTAGCAATCTAAACGAGAATCGAAGATCTCGTTGTTGGTATCGAAGCGATAAAAAGTTAGGCGAGAACGGACGTCAAACGAAGAAGTTATGAATTTATAACGAAGTTTTCTGTCGCGGCCTATTAAAAATAAATAATAAAAATAAAAGTCAAAATTAGCCGACGGAGTCTAAACGAAAGTTGTAGAGCGTAGTCTCACCTTCGCATGGATATAAAGAACGTCGAAAACGGAGTTTGTATGAAGAAGATATAAATTTCCGAAGTTTATTAATCAATTTGTATTTAAATTTAAAAGGAAATTCGGAAGCATTATCCGAAGGAGTCACCGGTCTGATCCGAGGTACGCGCCGCGTACTCCGAAGTGTCGACATTCGCAGCAAGTGGCTTCGGATGACGCACGCAGTGACGTTTTTCGGACCAGTACGCCCCGCGTACTGGCGTACGCCCCGCGTACTCCGAGGCTCCAGCCTCCTATAAATAGGATGCGAGGGCAGCCGACCCAATTGCCAATTTCTTCTTTTCTCTCTCCCGTTTTGCATCATTTTGCGTGCCAGAAATACCCCGACGCCCCAGTATTATTCTCTAGCCCCGAGGCAAGTCCCGAGATCCCGAAGATCCCGAGAAGTGCGGTTCCCGAGCTGAAGCTCTGCCCGCGAGAAGTTCGATTTTTGTGAAGATCTTCCAGATCTGCGGTGGATTACTACTTCTGCAAGTCGTAGTGCTGTCCGATCATCTTCTGATCAAGTGAGTGTATACTACCTTTCATAAACACGATAATAATACAAGTATGGTTTGAGTGTATTAAGTATATTGTTGTTTATATGTGTGGGTGTGTAGTTGCTTTCTTCTAACACATCAATATGAAGTATTTGTTATGAAATACGTGCTATGTGTTTATATGTTATTTGTCTATTTGAGATGGACATGGAAATTGGAGTTTTATACAGGTGTTAAATGATTTAAACTGTGTAAGTATTTATATCTACAAAATTGTTGGGTAGAACATGGGTAGATGGGGTAGATGGTGACTATGGAGTTAGCGCCTGCTGTTAGATAAACCTTGGTGACTATGGAGTTAGCGCCTATTGTATAAACCTTGGCGACGATGTGACTTCGTGCCTATTTGATGAACCTTGGCGACTATGGAGTTAGCGCTTGTTAAGTAAACCTTGGCGACTATCACTTCTGAACAAGAGTTGCCTCCTTACAGATTATGTCAATATGGTCCTTCCAGAATTATCACTATACTTCCAACTGTCCTTGAGCAACCAATCTTTGGTAAACCTTAGATTGTCCTCGACAATTGTTTAATCCTTTTAGTCATATCCAGTTCTAAACCTTTTCCCTTCTTAATGCCCCAGGCATTTGGAAAATTTTAGAACGGATGATTATAGCACATGTAATCGATCCTATATCCGAAGCATATGGGACACGATTCATGATGTCTCACATAAAGACTAAACCATTCTTTTGCTATAACATTTCCATTTCAATTTTCCAAGTTCTCATAATTCAGATTATGAAAAGGGATGCCGTAATCATAATCGAATTTTAGAACGCAAATAATGGACCCATATACAGAATTTCCTTATGTTGAGCCATTCCAACATGAAATTCATATATTTCCTTGACTAAATGATTAAAACCTCAAATCTAAACCTTATAGATTTGATATGAAGTATAATTTCCTCTCCCTTAATTATAGCAAAACAACTCTTTCCCAATTGAAACTTTTGTTTTCTATAATTAACATTGCTAACTTGCAATACTTATCATAATTATCATGCTCCCACTAACATGATGATTAATAGCATAACACTTATGCTCCCACTAGCTTTGACATGTACTCAGAAATCAGCTGGACTTCTAGAAATCAATACTTCATTGACTTTCTTACCAAAGTTCAGATTTCTGATGCTAGATTGTTTTGATAAAGCTGTATCAAAATCATACACCTTCCCTTAGATAGCACACTTGTGTATCTAAACAATTATGAAGAGGGATGCCGTAATCATAATGTTTAGACCTTTTTGCCACTTCTCACAAGTCCAAATTAGTGTGCCGGTTAACCACACGCGCTCCACTAACGACTTTGAGAATGCAAATATCACAATTGCTATCTAGCTAAAATCTACTTAGTGAAAGTGTTTCCTCACCATCATTTTCATGAATCAGAGAGAAACCTTATGACACTTAGATTTAATGGTGTATGTGTTCTTATCCATGTGAATTGTCAAAATCATAGTCACAAGAAAAGGATAATGACAAATCCAAACTCATATGGACTGAACTCAATCTTAATTTCTTGCCACCTGGCAGCTCAAGGGCCTACCATTGCTTCCAAGTTGTTGTGCAACAAATTGAGAACTCTAAGAACTCATATGCAAAACCAACTTTAACTGGAATGGGCACAGAATATGTCAACACGATAGGTTATGAACCTCAAGTTGTGTGCTAGTGAAGAACTTTAGGTTTTATTCTTGATTAGTTCTTGAGACTTTCAAGACTTGTAAGACTCCCACTGACCTCTTGACCTATAAGACTCCCTTGTCAAATATCCAAGAGATAGTGTGGATTCTAATCAAGACAAACACTTCACACAATTGGCCTAAGTTGGTCTTTGTTTTATCCAAAACATCACAACTTACCAATTTCAAATGTACAAGAGTAGAAAACTTTTACTCTTACATTTGACAAGTGTTTTAAACCTTCTTTAAGACATGTCACTCAAATGACAATCTTGGAGTATGACTCTAAGACTTGTATTGGAACGAAGTATGACTCATCTTCTTGATTTAACCATTTCAACAATTCAAGTTCCTCTTCTTAGTCATAAGAATGCACTAAGATTTCCTTAGAGAACTAATTTTGATATGGTTTCTTAATCATTAAGATGATCTCAAAACTGATACTAAAGTACTCTCCCATCTTTTCAGATATGAGAAACTTTTATCCTTCTGCCTAATTTGATTCTTCTTAACGATCTTTAGTGGTGGACTTAATCAGTGCACAAGAATGTGTACTCGATCCCTAAGTCCTTTACTTGACTCACACATCCATGTGAACAAGTAATTAGTCTTAATTTTCCAAAACTTGAAAGTTCTCATTCATCATGCTATACAACTTGCATGATTCCAAGTTCCGGTCCAATTGAACCTTGGATGATGAGAATCTTTCCTTATTTGGTAAATTTAGACATTACCACAAATGAAAGAATCAATTTCATATTTCCACTCTTGCTCTTAACGGAATTATATAAGCAACAATTTTTCCTCAAATGCCATTGTAAGGATATTTTAAAATAAATAAAATCAAAAATTTTTCTTTTATTTTAAAACTTTGCGGAAAAACTATCCTTACAATCCGTATGAAAACTTGTTGTTATCTATTCCTAAGCAATATCTCATAACTCCTAAGAAGTAGCTCAAGAATCCGATTTTTCAAACTATGCGATAGAAATCCATCTATGCGATCAGATTCAGCATATTCTTCCTTTAAGTTTCTTCACATTCCTTTGATTCTTAAACCATCACCATGCGACCCGGTCACATCATGTATCAAGAATCTCAGAATAGAAACTTAACAGAGTTAGATAGTGGATTTTACCTGAAGTAGAGTCAAACTTATTGACTTTAACATCCTTAGGTAAATTTGGCAGCTTCGCAACCAATGCCCTTTCTTTGGCAATACAAACATATGGACCCTTTGATAATGGTACACAGGACTATCACAGACTTAGCTTTTCTCTTTACCATTTGGTCAACCGAGTTGACTATAGCCGATCCCTTTCCATTGGGAAGAGAATGCTTTACTGGATATCCAATGTCATCATTGTCAATGTCCATAAAGTTTTAGGAAGTTGATCCTAGCAAATAGATAAGATCATTAAGGGTCTTGTCATAGTCTGTTTCATAGGTGTCCCAAAGGAACTCACTATGTGACTTAGAAAGTGATTGAACCACCAACTTTCTCAAGACTTTGACACCCAACTCTCCCGGCTTGTCAATATGTGACTACATCTCCAAGATGTGATCACACCTAGACCTTGCCTTGCCAATAGGGCTTGAGTGACCTTAAACTTTTCAAGAACTTGTGGGTTAGGGAGAATAGTTGGAGGAGGAGAAAGAAGTATGATATCCATGGGACATCATCTTCATTAGGAAACCTTGTTTCAAGAGATTTGGGAAGATCATAGGTGTCTAAACCAGACATCTTTTGGGAGATATTCAAGATAGTTGATTTAAAGTACTTAATATAACACCCAATATGAAATATTAAGGCTAGAACCCAACAAACTATTTTATAACTTAGAAGAGGTATGCCGTAATCCAAGCTATAGAATATTTGAAGGTAGGTGAATGACGATTCACCAATTTCCACCAAGATAAACGAAATGTATAATTAGGTTTTAATTGGTTTTGAAACTCCTAGATCTTTGAGATTCATTGAACTTTTCAAAGGCATGTTTCAATCTCGAGTGTGCCCTTCAGGTTTTGTGACTGGGATGCCGAGGATCACAAAACAAGGTGTGAAGTAACCATGCAAATCACTTGGTACCCTTAATAAATTACCCCTCAATCGATGTGCCGGTTAACCACACACGCTCCATCGATACTATGATAAATATTAAGTCACCCTTTACCTACCTTGTTAAGTCCAAGTTAGTGTGCCGGTTAACCACACACGCTCCACTAACGACTTAGACAAAGTGTAAAGTGTAATTTCATGGATTAGCACCTTATTCACATTTTTCCTAAGTAACTAAGATTGGGTATTATTAAAAGTTTAGTTACTTAGTATTTTCATTAATACTTTTAATGAAGGGAGAATTATAGTCCTGTCAAACCCGTTCGGCTAACGACCCTCCACCGGTCAAGCAAGCGGTGGGTGAGAGTGGACACCCATTAAGTTGCCATTTTATAGGCAACAACCTTATACCCACCTTATAGACCGGCTTCGTGAATGAGGCGTACTAGCGGTAAGACTGACTTTACTCTTATACATATATATATTATTAACTTATAATATTATAAAGTATAAGGGTTGAATTTTAACTTTTAAAATTCTAAGGGCTAACTTGGAATTAAAGTATTCATTAGAGAAAACTTTACAAATTCCAAAACTTGAGGGCAAGTTTTGAAACTATTCAAAACTAATTAATTCCATAACTTATGTGTTTAAAGTAGTTTTAATCCAAAAACTCTTCAAGTTCCATAACTTGAGGACAAGTTATGGAAGAATTTAAACTAATAAAAGAATTAATTTTTCTTTATTTTATAACTTATGGAATTAATTAAGGTTACACCTTTTTTTATTTTATTTTTATTTTATTAAATGAAGAGACTCTTGGTCCTCCATAACTTGAGGACAAGTTATGGAGTCATAAAACCATTTAATTAGAACTAGACTCTTCATTTTGTAACCTTTGACAATTTTTATGAGTTTTATGATTCTTAAATGTGACTTTTCATATAACTTGAGGACAAGTTACAAAAACACATTTTAGAATCAATTCTTAGATTAATTTGGATTAAAACCAACTATCACATAATTTTCATCATTAATCCAAATTCACTCATAAAACAAGATAACACAAAAAACTTTTGGTGATCCATAACTTATTCTTAAGTTATGTAATCCTTTAAAACATTAACACCAAATTTTGTAACTCCAAAAAAACTTTGAATCAATTTTTTTTTTTAAAACCTTTTCAAATCCATAACTTATGGAGGTTTCAAAAAAAAATAAAACTTTTTAGATCAAACTTTTAAAACTAATAAAATAATCATATTATTTTATCTTTTATTAAATTTGACCTAATTCAACTCATAAAGCAAATTATTCAAATTTTACAAATAATTAGTTTTTCACAAGAACAAGTAATTATTTTAAAATTTGACAAACTTCATGTTTTTTTTTTCCAACTTTGAAAATAAAATATTTGCATCAATATAACAGAAAACAACCCGTGGCTCTGATACCACTGTTGGATTTTGAGCATTCTAACACTTCCTAAGTGTACATGCAACCCTAAATACCTTGGATCTATGTTTTCTCTATTATACATGCAAATAAGAACTTCCAAGGTATTATCCTAATCTAGCATATAAAACAATGGATATAGTAGGATAGAATACATACCTTTTTGGTGTAGTAAGTCTTCATGAAGCTTGAGTGCTTAGTGCCCCAAGTGTGACACCTCAAATGGAATCACAATCATCAAAACACTTGGAATGACTTGAGAGAATTCTACACTCATCAAAATCGGCTAGCCCTTTCTTCACTATCTCTAGTGGCCGATTTTTCCTCAATAATAAGATGCTTATATAGTTACACAATTAGGGTAAACTCTTAATTGTCATGGCTTTCCATTTCCTTGGATCCATGGGTACAAATACACCATGGAGCATCCATGGACCATCCTATGGGTTTTAGCCCAACTTGATTATCCATGGAGCATTAGCCCACTATACAAGTATGGATGATTTACACAATCAACCCATATATTTAATTAGTCTTCTTTTTGATCACTTAATTAATCCTAGATTAATTCTTGATCAATACTAATTAAATAATCTTATTATTCTTATTATTAATATACTAGAACTTATAATATATTAATAACCATAAGTGTCTTATTTCTCTCATTCAAGTGCATGATGGTATGCAACCCAAATGGACCATGTCGGGTCGGGTCAAATCTTACCAAATATAGTTATGGACTTAGACATTAATCCAACACAACCACCTTCCCTACTGCAGCTAAGCTCAGACACTGGGACTTTTTATGTCCCCTCTGATTGCACTGAAAGCAAATCATATATGATGTTGCAATGGTAGTAGCAGGGGTCGTACAATCCCTGCTCAAATGCCCAGTCCGACCGCACTTGAAGCAGCCGGAACTCCCTGCCTTGCGCACTCCATCGTGCATTCTCCCACACTTGCCACATTGACCGTGGCTCTGCTGAATCCTGGATCTGTGATCTGAAACCTTGGGCTTTTTGCCCGAACTACCTGTACCCGAAACCGCCTCCGGTTTCCTCTTCTTCTCCATCTCAAGATCAATCTCCCTCTCCCGAGCCCTAGCAATCATGTCATCCAGCGTTTTACAGCTGGACCGGCTCACAAACTAGCAGATATCTCTCCGCAACATCTCATGATAACGGGCCTTCTTCATCTCCTCGCCGGCTGCATACTGAGGAATGAGAAGAGCCCTCTCCCTGAACTTGGCGGTGATCTCCGCCACGGTCTCTGTAGTGTGGGTGAGGTCCTAAAACTCTTTGGCTAACTGCTGCACCTCAATAACCGGTGCAAACTCCGCCCTGAAGTTGGTAGAGAAATCAGCCCACGTCATGGCATCTAGCGCTGCATCATCTCCAATGGTATGTCCGACCTCTTCCCACCAATCCCGTGCCCTGTCCTTCGGAAGACAGGACGCCAATCTAACCTTGTCCCCCTCGGGACACCTGCTCGTGCGGAAAGCGTCAGCCACATCCGCCAACCACCTAGTACTCACTATGGGGTCCCGCGCCCCGTGATAATCTAGAGCTCCACATGCCCTGAACTCCCTGAACGTAAGTGTGCACGACCCCATCATGGCCGCCACCTCGGCACGGAAGGTGCCCAACCTCTCATCCATCAGCTCTAGGATACCCTCCTTGATCGAACCGAAGATCACAGGAGTCTGCTCCAGTATGATACGAGTAATCTCTGAAGAAAGAAACTCTCTGGTCTGCTCATCCATACGCTCGTCCCCCGAGCCTGATCCTGATCCCTCCCCGGCACCTCCACTGCCGGCTGTTGGCCTAAAACGCAAAACCACCATTCTGAAACACATCATAGCAATATCATAAAACTAAAATATCTCAAGGGATCATTGATACTACTACTAGCTTCCTGGTCTTGTCTCAGCCTTCCTTGATTCGAGTACGGATCCTCTGCTTTCAGTAGTACGGGCCCATACTACCTTCCACATCTATCCTTTCCTCAAGAACTGCCTTGACTCCACCAAATCACTTCTACTACTACTAATCTCTACTACTCTCATCCTAGGCTTGCCCTAGGGAAATCTCCGACTCCACTCACACCAGTCCTCAGCTACTGAAGGCCTCCTGGTAATGCTAATTAGCCATCACCCGAATACCATCACATGTGATGAGGCTCGAATAATCCTTCGAGTAAAAGACTCGTCCCTACAACAGTTAGACTCAAACAAGAGCTGCGCAATAGGGCCAAATCCAACACTCTAAGATTATTCAACCCTGATCACATGTGATGTGACGTATTCACCTAACGGCTAACTCCCATCACCAAGAGTTCTACAAAGTACGAAGCAAGCAACATTCGGACACCGGAAACTACTCAAGCAAATCTATTCTCATAACGAGAAACTGTACTAGCATACAATGCTAAGCTCGCACTACTAGGCATAACCTAAACAGGGCATCCTACTGATGTCTACTCAATACTAGCATGCAATTCTCATAAAGCTGAAACATATATAACAGGCACATAAGGCATCCTCCTAGATCCTTAGGCCTATACTAGCATGCTGTTCTACTGAAATTGGAACAATTAATCATAATAAAACTTGTATGGGTAACTTGGGAGTACTTACTTGAGCTCGGCTGATCGCATGCACCACACCCTTATCTTGTTTAAAAATTCTTTTCTTTCTAAGTGCTTTTAAAAATTTCCTTCGAAAACATTTTTCCTTTTTGCAAGTCTTTTTATCTTTCCCTTAGTTTGAGTTCAGATACACCCGGAGGTGTATCCGAATCCCTCAAACCAAGGCTCTGATACCAACTTGAAACAACCCAAAAATACGACCCGAAAATTTCATTTTTTTCTCTCTTTTTTTTTTAAAAAATATAACAAAGATCATAAAACTGAGTATCGCATAAAAATCATACGTAGTGTATCTAAAACCGTAATAAAACACTGTGAGAAAACTGTATCACAACTGTATCAAAACATATCGAATAAACCGAATCGACTCCCAGGACAAAAACTAAAGTTGTGGTGTGTGCGATGCGATCAACCTGAGCTCTTCCCTTTGCTTGCGGAAGTACCTGAAACCAAATCTGAAACTGTAAGCACGAAGCTTAGTGAGCTCCCCCAAACTACCACATACCATACAATACATATAAAGCGCATACTGGGCCTTGCCCACTGCATCGGACCGAGGTCCGGACTAACTGGGGCCTTGCCCCCAGCATCGGACCGAAGTCCGGAAACTGACTGGGACCCCGTCCCCTGCATCGGACCGAAGTCCGGACTAACTGGGGCCTTGCCCCCTGCATCGGACCGAAGTCCGGAAACTGACTGGGACCCCGTCCCCTGCATCGGACCGAAGTGCGGACTAACTGACTGAACATAGCATAGCATAACGTATCAACTAGCATAAACACATATACTGCATACTGCATCGGGCCGTTGCCCGGAACACATAACGCATAACACATAATCCTGTCTGAGCCACGAAGGCATCAAACATACTAACTACTGCATCAGACCGAATTCCGGAAACTACTGCTATCTGAACGGGCCGGCATTGTGGCCTTAGACCCGTTCCTACTGGAAGGAAACTCACCTCGTGAATTGGCTGCTGTGTGAATGGCTCTGGAAGCTATCTGTTGCTGCTCCGGTATCTCCCCGGCTACAATTCCATAAACACACTCAATCAAACACTAATCACCGCATTGGGGTAAAATGACTCTTTTACCCTTGGACAAAGTCAACTCTCCCGGTCAAAGTCAACCTACAGTTGACCTGACTCGCCGAGTTGGGCCGCCAACTCGCCGAGTCTCTATTCTCACTTCTCAACCCTACTCGTGGCTACTCGTCGAGTATGGCATCAACTCGACGAGTTCCCTTTTGATTCTAAAACTCAGGCAATCTGCATCCGACTCGCCGAGTCGTATGAACAACTCGACGAGTTGTTCTTCGAGCTAAGCATATTGCCTTGGACTCGCCGAATTGTATGAACAACTCGTCGAGTCCCTCCATTACTGAGTATGACCTCCAACTCGCTGAGTCCACTCTACTACTCACTGGTCCCCACTCGGCATCACTCAAAAAGGGGAAAAATCGGGGACTCGTCGAGTCGTTCTTCCGACTCGCCGAGTCGCTTGCATGCAGCTACTCTAAACTCGATTCTTCTTGAATCCAACGTATAAAACTTATAGATTTGGGCTCCCTTAGCTCGACTATCACGTAAAGATTCTATCTTTACGTGTCCATAAGCATCCACGAAGATAATAAGGCTCAAAAAGCATGATAAAGGCTAGATCTAGGGTTCTCATGCAAAGCAACTTCAAAAAGGCAATAGATTCGGGCTCTACAACTCCTAAATGAACAGATCTAGGGATATCTCGACCTATTAAGGCATCCATACAACTATAAGGTTTGGAAAATACATCAAACTAGCCCTAGAAGTGTTCTAATGGAGGTTTAAAGCATAAAACAGAAGGAATCCGAGAAATACCTCAATGAACTCTGATTTTGCCCTTGGATCTTTGCTCTACACCTCTTCTCTTTGGTTCTTTCTTCTTTTTCTTCTTCAAACCTTCAAGATTCCACACAAAAACACTTTAATCAATCAAGGGATGGATTAGGGTTTCTCACAGCTCTCTGAGGGTGAAGGAGGCGAGTTTGGGGCACATAACACTGCTTAAATAGGGAGCAAACCTGGGGATTTAGGGTTTCTTCCTGGCAGGCAGACTCGCCGAGTCCCGAATATGGACTCGCCGAGTCGCCGACTTACATGTGCTCGAAATCCCGTCCCTAATTGACGAGTCGGGATATAGACTCGCCGAGTCCCTCTTGAAAACTTCTAAATAAATGCCATGGAAGCAACATACCAGGGACGAGTCGTTACAACATACAGGCATATCTTGTGACCATAACACATTAACATACCAAGATATTTATCACAAAGACAATCATCTCATACATAACTACTTACTGGTGGGCCGACATTGGTGCCTTAGACCCACCCCTACTGGAAGGTAACTCACCTCGTAGTAGTAGCTGCCGCTCAGTTCGGGAACTCTCTGTCTGCTATTGCTGCTCCGGAAATCCTCCGGCTATAATTCCCACAAAACACACAATCAGATTCTGATAACTACTCTTATGGAGGAATGACTATTCTACCCCTGACTTATTCAAAGTCAACCCAAATTCAACTTCCAGTTGACTTGACTCGTCGAGTTGGGCCGCCAACTCGTCGAGTCCTTATCCATCTAACTGTCCCCATTCTTGTCCATACTCTTCGAGTTAGGCAATGACTCGACGAGTTCTCCTCCCATTCGAACGTCGAATGATCCTTCATCTGAAGAACAAGCCCTGTCCTTAACTCGCCGAGTTGTATGAACAACTCGTCGAGTTCATTTTCATGCACATGGGTCTGAGTTCAAGTTGGAACTCGCCAAGTTGTTCTTGAGACTCAGCGAGTTGAGTCGGGGTGGCCCCGCGATTCATGCCAGGTGGAACTCATCGAGTCAAGGGATGTACTCGACGTGCCAAGAAAGGGTCTAAGAGAGTCAGTGGACACGTGTAGACTCGCCGAGTTGCCCTAGTGCACTCGACGAGTCGGGTCAAAGTTTGACCGTTGACCTTGTTGACTTTTAGGGTTGAGTACAGTTGTATTTATGAGAGTATTACTTTATGTGATTAGGCGGAGGCTAGATCACACTTCTTCCGAGTCAGATATTTACCGAGACATCGAGGTGAGTTTTCTCACTATACGTTACCTAGAGTGGTACTATACAATGACCAGAGGGTATTATGTGTTATGTATGAGATTATGTGCTATGTGATATTTGTATGTTGTATGATGATATAGACCGGACCGGAGGGTCCAACGAGCTATGACCGGACCAGAGGGTCCAACGAGCTACGGGACTAGAGGGTCCCGCTGAGACACATCGATCGAAGGGTCGTATTATAGCCTCGAGTGGCGTATGTGATGTATGTGGTATTTTTGGGGAACTCACTAAGCATTTATGCTTACAGTTGTTGTGTTATGTGTTTCAGGTACTAGTGATGAGCGCAGGAAGGCGCCGACATGATTCGTACACACACGCATTGGAGTTTTTGTAGAGATTATAGGGAGATGTTTTGTGACAATAACATTTGATATAATGTGTTTGACATTATTTTATGAATGAATGAATGTTTTAAAAATGAAAAATTATTTTGAAAATTTACGTTGTTACAAGTTGGTATCAGAGCCTTGGTTTGAGGGATTCGGATGCATCTTCGGGCGTATCTGAACTCAAACTGAGGATTTGAGGAAAATCTCTTGATAATAAAGTAAAACTTTTAAAAAAGGTAAAAAGGGTTTTGAGACAAACAGAGCGGAGCCGTGTGTACGATCAGCCAGCGCCCGAACGGTGAATCCCCAAAAGTACCCTTACATTATGTGTTATGAGATATGTTATGTTATGCATGCTAGAGTAGGCTAGGTATACATATTAGGACTAGAGTGGCCTGATTTGTGATTCCTTAGCCTACTAGATTTCTGCTACTGAGATGCTTTGAGAGCGAGTAGATAGTAGTTAGGAGCTCATGAGAATAGGGTACTTGTAATCCAAGATCCAAGGAGGAGGACTTGGAGTGAATGCTGATGTGGTGTGGTCAGTAGTATTGGGCCCGTACTACTGAAGACACCGGATCAGTGGTTATTCCAAGTAAGAATCTTTTGGACAACGGAGGACAAGTAGGGTTATGTCATCGAGTATGTGTATGCTCGATCGAGTCTCTGATAATTTTCGTTGTATTTCAGAGGCCTCATGGTTGGGACTCGACACACACCTGAGAGTAGTGGTGTCAGTGACGAGGAGATCCGTCGATTGATTCATGAGGAGGTTGTTGCTGCCATTCGGGCTGAGATTCCCGAGATGTTTGGGGATATCAAGACCACGTTGATTGAGACTTTTGATGAGCGGTACGCAGCATTGACTGAGGCTGCTGCAGTTGCAGCTACTGCTGCTGTTGCTGCTGCCAGACCTCAGGGAGGTGACTCGTTGTTGTTTGTGACAACCCGAAATTTCGATTATGAACAAACCATATCAAGCCAATTGAAGTTAGAACAGTTACAGGGAAATTCCAGATTTTGGGTATAAGTTTGAGTATTTCAGGTTTAACACTTAAGGAGATATCAGGAGAGTGGATGCACTAGGGTTTTGTGCAACACTGTTATTCCAATACTCTATGATATTAGAGCTCATTCCGGGAATAAAATATTTTCTGCCAAAAATCTCAGGACTATAAATAGAAAACTGAACCATATTTATTCATTAGTTACATTTCCAACTAGATAAAATCCATTTTCTCTCTCACGGATCTTCGGGTTTTTATCCCAAATTGTGAGTACCCCTCTCTAGTTGTTTTTATATAGCTTAGAGTGTGCTTAAAACATCAAAATGGGATCAAAATCCCAAGATTTGGGAGTTTACCGCCCAAGAACACTTGGAGAGTAAACTCCATTTTAGGGCCAAATGTGTGCCCAATGTCCCTCAAAGCCTTGGAACTCAACATAGGGACTACCATTACATGTTTAGACCACAAAATCATAACAAAACAACAAGATCTGTGAGTTTACCGCCCAAGAACACCTTGGGGAGTAAACTCCCTTTTAAGGGCCAAATTGTGCCTAGTCCTTCCTTAAGCCATGACACTAGTTTGGACTTGTACACTAATGAGTTTAGGGATAGAAAACAACCTCAAAACACCAAGGAAATGATGTTCACGGCCAAGGAAGTTTTTGGGCCGTGAACTCCATTTTTATGTGCCAAAGTACCCTAAAAACCCTCCTTAAGCTAAGGGACTAAATTGGACATGTACCTAAATGAGTTTAGGACTATCTAACACATTTAGAACACCAAGAGTAAGGTGTTCACGGACCAAAAGGTTCTAGGGCCGTGAACTCCATAAAATGGTGCCATAAACTCTTCTAAAGCCTAGTACAAAAGCCTAGTTTTATTCCTAGTGAAATTAAGGACTTGAAAACACCATAAACATCCTCCCAAGGGAGATTACAGCCGTAATCTCCAAGGGATATGGTCCCAGGGCCGTGAACATCAAGCAAGGCCATTTTAAGGTCTTAAACCCACCTAAACACTTGTTTAAGACTAGAAGCTCTTCACCACTTAAGTTGTATTTATGTTAAGCTTCATTTTATGACCTAAGAGAGAGTTTATGGCCAGGAGTTTACTCCCCTGGGCCGTAAACTCCAACACATATGGTCTTTTGACCATAAACTCCCATAAGAGGTCTTGCACCTCTTTGTAGCAACCCGTTAGCCTCCTAGCACTTGACCAAAAGTGTTTTCCTCGCCTTAGGATGTTTATACATGTTTAATTAGTGTTATAATCACTAATTGTTTATATACATATGTCTTCATATGTAATTAGGACCATTGTGTGCGTCTAAAGTCTTCGCTTGACACCTAGCAGTCCTACCTCATCAGTTCATCCGTATCACCCACAACAGGTGAGTTCATACCCCTTAATCAATGTTTTAAATGATTTTAAATGCTTTAATGTGGGGGGGATACAAGTAGAAAACAGCATGTTATTAAATCACTCATATGTATTTTATAACTGTGTTTTTCATCCAGCAGATTTCACATACTACAAAATGTGAAGCATGAAATGGTTTTATATCTTAAAAGTACTTGGTTATCAAATGTATTACTTTTGAAAGGTTTATTTAAAATGACATCAAGTCACTTTTATTATTGTTTCAAAACTCTTAGATATCTTGCAAAACCATTATTTTTACCTTCTTGAGCAAAACTACACTTATACGCATATGTTCTTATATATGTATTGATGTTATAGTTTTCATCCTTCGTTCAGTTTCCCACACCCTGGTATAGCGAGGGTGCATAAATCTACTTGAACAACTAATTACTTTCCAGTTAATTATCATAGGGATAGTTAGAAGAAACAAAACATTATTCCTATTACAAGGAATCTCATAAGAGTCAGTTCATTCATGAGTCTATACCAGTACATTACCTGATACATGAGTACATTTACATATGATTACAATATACATGAGTACGTTTACATATGCTTACATGATACATGAATACGCTTACATGAACACATTACATGAGTACCTTTACTTAGAGACGTTTACCTATGTATATTAACATGAATACTTGTATGTCGAATTGCGAGGATGATTTATTAGTACCTTCTGTGTAAATTATCCAGCCTATCCCTAGTACCTCGAGATATCTAGACGAGACCCTATCCCTAGTACCTCGGGATATATGGACGGGACTAACCATTCCGGAACCCAGCTGTTAGCACCAATGGGTGATGAACATCTACGGATGCCTAAGGTTATTACTTATATTAGGAGTCAATTACGGGACTAACCCTTCCTCCACCCTGCTGCTGCTACAGAGGACAATTGGACAATTTTCGGATGTTCATTAGGTTATGTATGTCGTGTTAGCCCTAGTACCTCGGGATAACATTTACATATGTCGTGTTAGCCCTAGTACCTCGGGATAACACTTACTTTAGTATATTTTCCTATTTACTTTATTTTGTGATAGGTTATACGTTTCGCTTTACGCGATGGCGTGTTAGCCTTAGTACCTCGGGATAACACTTACGTTAGTACTTTTTCCTATTTACTTTATTTTGTGTTATATTCACATAAACGACGAGTTAGACTAAGTACTTTAGTACTAGTCAAAAAGAAGGAAAAACTATCATTTTACTTACAAAAACATTCGAGTCTTGGTAGAAGACTACATTTCATACTTATACCAACTGTTCCATTTAAAGATTTACATGACATTCATAACAATTCCAAAACATGACAATAACATTTAAATACTTATGAATTCACCAGCTTTAGGCTGATACTCGCTTTCAAAATAACTTGTATTCTCATGTCATCAGTTAGACAGGTACGATGACCAGGTTTTGAGAAGACGGAGCATAGACAAGACTAGTCTTATTTTGATTAATCATTTTATTGGTGTACATTATGAAAGAACACACATGTATTAAAACTTTACTTTTAATGCAATGGATGATGTTGTTGCTTGTTTACTACTTTACACTGTTATGGTACTTCACATGACATCCTCCACCCTGAAACGTTTCCGCCGTTCTTGGTTTTGGGGTGTGACATTATTTGACTCGGGTGCGATTCGGTCGTTTGTTTCCGTAGCATTTAGTCAGCATATTAGTGTCCGTCGAGAGGCGTTGGATCGGCCTCTGCGAGTTTCCATAGCTGATGAGCGAGCAGTATATGCTTCGGATGTGATTCAAGGATGTTTCCTTGAGATCTTCGGTGTGGAGTTCCCGATAGATTTGGTTCCAATCACGACAGAGGACGTGTGTGCTATAGTGGGTATGGATTGGATGAGCCGATATGGAGCTGTGATAGACTGCGAGTGTCAATTGGTGACGATTCGAGACCCTAGTGGGGGAGTTCTTATGGTGTACGGCGAGGGTACACGTATGGGTTCAGGATTTTGTTCGGCCGCCAGAGCGAGACAGAGTCTACAACAGGGCTGTAGGGGATTTGTGGCATATGTGATGGATGCGAGGGTTGATTCAGAGAGACCGAAGACAGTTGATGAAGTCCCAATAGTGCGTGAGTTTCCGGATGTGTTTCCAGAGAAGTTGTCGGGTGTGCCTCCGGAGAGGCAGGTAGAGTTCGGTATTGAGTTGGTTACGGGAGCTACGCCTATCGCCAAGGCGCCTTATCGCCTTGCGCCTCCGGAGATGCAGGAGTTATCCTCGCAGCTTCAGGAGCAGCTGGGAAAGGGGTTTATCAGGCCGAGCAGCTCGCCATGGGGAGCGCCTATCCTTTTTGTCAAGAAGAAGGATGGTTCGCACCGGATGTGCATTGATTATCGTGAGTTGAATAAGCTAATGGTCAAGAACCATTACCCTTTTCCGAGGATCGATGATTTGTTCGATCGGTTGCAGGGAGCATCTTGGTTCTCCAAGATCGATTTGAGGTCTGGTTATCATCAGGTGAGGGTGCGAGAGGAGGACGTCCAGAAGACAACATTCCGGACTCGTTATGGGCATTATGAGTTTGTGGTGATACCTTTCGGACTCACCAACGCACCGGCGGTGTTCATGGATCTCATGAACAGGGTGTGCAGACCGATGTTGGATCGTTCAGTGATCGTGTTCATCGACAACATATTGGTGTATTCGAGATCCCGAGAGCAGCATGAGGAGCATTTGAGGGAGATTCTCGGAGTTCTGAGATCGGATAGGCTTTATGCCAAGTTCTCCAAGTGTGAGTTCTAGTTACGAGAGGTTTAATTTCTGGGGCACCTCGTTAACCAGAATGGGATATTGGTCGATCCGGCCAAGATTGAGGCGGTCATGAGGTGGGAGGTGCCGAGATCACCCACCGAGATCAGGAGTTTTCTGGGTTTGGCCGGCTATTATCGGAGATTTATTAAGGATTTCTCCAAGATCGCCATGCCACTCACCAAGTTGACCCGGAAGGGTGTTGCGTTTTCTTGGGGTCCGGAGCAGCAGACCTCGTTCGAGACACTTCGCCAGAGATTATGCGAAGCCCCAGTGTTAGCCCTTCCGGAAGGGATGGAAGATTTTGTAGTATATTGTGATGCATCGATATCCGTTTTGGGAGCGGTGCTTATGCAGAGGGGGCATGTGATTGCATATGCATCGAGGCAGCTTGAGCCTCATGAGTCGAGATACCCCACTCATGATTTGGAGTTGGGAGCGGTAGTGTTCGCTCTCAAGATCTGGCGACATTATCTGTATGGGGTTCGGTGTATGATATACACGGACCATAAGAGCTTGAAATATTTGATGGACCAACCCAACCTGAATATGTGCCAGAGGAGGTGGTTGGACGTCGTCAAGGATTATGATTGTGAGATCCTGTACCACCCGGGCAAGGCTAATGTTGTAGCCGATGCATTGAGCCATAGGGCGGAGGGCGCCCCATTTCGAGATGTCTGTTTGAGATTGATAGTGATGACCACGGTGTTGGATGCTATTTGTGGGGCCCAGGCTGAGGGTGTAAAGCCAGAAAGCCAGAAGAGAGAGCGAGTTGTTGGATTAGAATCGAAGTTGGTTACCGATAGCCGGGGGCTTATGACATTTCAGGGTCGGATTTAGGTACCGTCCGTGGGCGGAACGCATACCATATTGATGGAAGAGGCTCATCGATCGAAATTCTCGATCCATCCCGGGGCCACTAAGATGTATTTGGACCTGAAAAAGGATTATTGGTGGCCCGGTATGAAGAGGGATGTCGCATGGTTTGTAGAGAGGTGCTTGACCTGTCGCAGGGTGAAGGGAGAGCACCAACGTCCACATGGTAAGCTGCAGCCATTAGAGATTCCTGAGTGGAAATGGGAACAGATTACCATGGACTTCATCACCAAATTGCCGAGGACCGCGAGGGGCGTCGATGCGATTTGGGTGATTGTGGACAGATGGACGAAGAGTGCTCACTTCCTGACCATCAGTGAGAGCTCTTCTGCGGAGAAGTTGGCAGAGCTGTACGTGAGAGAGGTGGTATCATGGCATGGAGTGCCGATCTCCATTGTCTCAGATCAAGATGTACGTTTCACTTCCAAATTCTGGAAGAAGTTTCATGAGGAGTTGGGTACGAAACTGCATTTTAGTACCGCATACCACCCACAAACCAATGGGCAGAGTGAGCGGACGATTCAGATGCTCGAGGACATGCTCCGGGCATGTGTGTTGGATTTTGGCGGGAGTTGGGATGCGTATTTGCCCTTGGCGGAGTTTTCTTATAACAACAGCCATCATTCGAGCATTGGCATGCTGCCCTTTGAGCTGTTGTATGGAAGGAGGTGTCGAACCCCTATTTGTTGGGGAGAGGTAGGGCAGCGTGTGATGGGCAGCACCGAGATTGTGCTTTAGATGACAGAGCAGATCCAGCATGTCAGACAGAGGTTGTTGACCGCTCAGAGTCGTCAGAAGAGTTATGCGGACAAGCTTCGGTCCGAGCTCGAATTTCAGGTCGGCGACTTCGTGCTCCTGAAGGTCTCTCCTTGGAAAGGAGTGATCCGATTTAGGAAGAGGGGAAAGTTGGGGCCACGATATATTAGTCCTTTCAGGGTGATCACGAGGGTAGGCAGGGTAGCCTATCGTTTGGAATTGCCAGCAGAGTTGGGTCAGATTCATGACACTTTCCACGTGTCGCAGTTGCGAAAGTGTATAGCCGACGAGTCGACAGTGGTTCCACTAGAAGATATTCAGGTGGATGCGAGCCTGAATTATGCTGAGAGACCAGTGGCGATCAGGGATCAGAAGATCAAGGTTTTGAGGAACAAGGAAGTGCCTCTGGTGCAGGTCCAGTGGCAGCATCGAAAAGGGTCAGAGTTGACTTGGGAACCGGAGCGTGAGATGCGGGAGCAGCATCCGAAGTTTTTTGCAAAGTAAGACTTATCCAGGTATGGGAATTTGAGTATTTTATATTGGGGAATGAGGAGACTCGGCGAGTTGACGCCTCAACTCGTCAAGTAGGATTGCATTTTGGGGACCAGTTTAATGAAGGGACTCGACGAGTCGGGTATTTGGACTCGCCGAGTCGGCGCTGTCAAGGAAAACCCTAATTGTCCGGGTTTGGGACCTATTTAAAGGCCCTTGTGGCCTTCAATGGCGGCCACCTATACCTTTGAGAGACTCCTATTGAACCAGAGAGCTGAGAGAGTGAAGAAGAGCCATTTTGGAGCATTCTTGAGGTGGTTGTGCAATGGAGTAGTCATTTCCAGCAAAGGGAGGTCAAGGGGGGTGTCGATTCAGAGCTTCTGAGCTTGCATCTTCACCATAGAGGTATCAAATCGTTCTCCCTTTTCTGTTTTGGGTAAGATTGGTGATTTTAGGGTTTTCTAGCTTCTTTTATGGCTTGATTTGTGGAGTATAGTGTCCCATTGAGTGTGAAGCCATAGATCTGGACCCAAAGAGGTCCAGAGAGTCCCTTCCATCCTGCATTATGCATTCTATTTGGATTTTTGAGCTAGGGTTGTTATGTAATGGAGGGTTTCACCCAAATGAGCTTGTAGAACCTTGAACGAGTGCCCAAGGTTCGACCTTTTTGTGGTTATTGGCTTTGAGGGAGTTAGATATATGGTTTGGTGAAGCAGATCTGACCTCAGAAGGTCAGATGAGGGTTGTCATGGGAGCAACACGCCGAGTCCATAGGCAGACTCGACGAGTCAAGTCGGGGTTGCCCTGCGTTTCGTTGCCGAGTAACTCGACGAGTGGAGAGGGAAATCGTCGTGTCTAAGAGGTTTAAAAAGGATTTAGAGAACCCTCATGGACTCGCCTAGTCACTCTTGTGTACTCGCCGAGTCTGGTCAGTGTTGACCATTGACTTGAGCTGTCTTATGTTGACTTTGGGAGTTTTGGTCAACAGAGGTAATAGAGGTCAGGGAGGGGTAAAATGGTCTTTTACCCATTAGCTGACTAGAGAGGGAAAGAGTAATCGCCGGTTAATTAGAGTTGGTACTTCGAGTATTAATTAGAGATATTTGCCTTATGTGTTAGGCGGTGGCGAGTCCGAGGTTCGCATCTGCAGATAATCGTTTTCTGATTTCCAGGTGAGTCTTCTCACTATACTTTACCTTGAGTAGGTAACCAGAGTTATGTGACAGAGTATTTGTATGTTGTGTATGTTATGTGTTGTACTGCATTATTTCTATGTGATTTATGTTGTGCATGTTTACAGAGTTATAACCGGAAGGTTCACAGAGTTAGAACCGGAAGGTTCACAGAGTTAGAACCGGAAGTTTCACAGAGTAGGGTCCACGAACCCACAGAGTTATAGCCTCGAGTGGCTAATATGTGTTATGTGTGGTATATTGGGAAACTCACTAAGCTTCGTGCTTACAGTGTTTTGTGTTATGTGTTTCAGGTTTCTCTCAGGATCACGGGACGGCACCGGCTCGATTGTACACACCAGAGAAAGAGTCATGTTTTCAGGATCCTGGTTTATTATGCATGTGAAAATGGAGTTATGTTTTGTAATTCGATTATGAATGAGATTTTAAGCAAAGTGTTTTTAAGAATTAAACAATTATTTTTAAACGAAAAATTGTTTTGAAATTTTCGGTGTTACAAGTTGGTATCAGAGCCTTGGTTTGAGGGATTCGGATGCGCCTTCGGGTAAATCTGGACTCAAACTGAGGAAGTAAGAAAAGTTTTCAAAGAAATAATTTTCTAAAGCGAATAAGAGTTCAAAGAGAAAGTGAGAAAGAGCAGTGTGTACAATCAGCCAGAGCCCGAACGGTGATTTCCCAAAATACCCTTACTTTTGTGTTATGAGATATTTATGATGCACTTTATGAGATATTATTGCATGCTAGAGACAGGCTAGGTATTCCATATCTTAGGACTAGAGTGGCCTGATTTGTGATGCCTTAGCCTAGGAATTGTTGTTATATGCGATGTGCTTTTGAATATGTGATGAGTGAAAATATTTAGTTGGAATCCTTTAAGGGATTTGAGTAGAGGAGTAATCTAGGGGAGATACCTAGATAAGTACCGTGGTACTTAGAGAAAGAATAGTTAGAACCCGCGAGGGGAAGAGTTGCAGAGTTCGGTGGTACTTTCGAGGATGAGCAGAGCAAGCAGAGTTATCACCCAGAGTGAGTCATATATATTCTTCGATGCTCGAATGCTGCTTGCTTCGTGATTTGTGGAACTCTCGATGATGGGAGTCAGCTACCAAGCGAATATGACGATATTCAGGAGGTAGATGGCTAGCATCATTAAGAGCTTTTCACCAGCTGATGGCAGAGAAGTGTGGGAATCTAAGAAGAGCCTAAGGAGTAACCTTAGCCAGATGAGTGCGCTGGCAGAGTAGAGAATTTCGCAGGGGAGCGAGCGCACGACGGAATTGGTGAACGAGAAGGTCGAGCAGCTACTTAGGAGCTCCGGGATAGTCTGTGTGGAAAGTATGGGTAGATGTGGCAAGTAGTATGGGACCGTACTACTGAAAGCAGAGGACCCATACTTGATACAGGGAGTATTCTGTAGGTTCTAATGAGCGGATTGAGGAGTGATGTTATGGTTCGAGTACCATACATCGGAGCAGATTGAAGAGTGATGTTATGGTTCGAGTACCATACATCGGAGCAGATTGAGGAGTGATGTTATGGTTCGAGTACCATACATCGGAGCGGATTGAGGAGTGATGTTATGGTTCGAGTACCATACATCGGAGCGGATTGAGGAGTGATGTTATGGTTCGAGTACCATACATCGGAGCGGATTGAGGAGTGATGTTATGGTTCGAGTACCATACATCGGAGCGGATTGAAGAGTGATGTTATGGTTCGAGTACCATACATCGGAGCGGATTGAGGAGTGATGTTATGGGTCGAGTACCATACATCGGAGCGGATTGAGGAGTGATGTTATGGTTCGAGTACCATACATCGGAGCGGATTGAGGAGTGATGTTATGGTTCGAGTACCATACATCGGAGCGGATTGAGGAGTGATGTTATGGGTCGAGTACCATACATCGGAGCAGATTGAGGAGTGATGTTATGGTTCGAGTACCATACATCGGAGCGGATTGAGGAGTGATGTTATGGTTCGGGTACCATACACCGGAGCATATTGAGAAGAGATGTCATGGGATAAGTACCATGGTTCGTAGTGAATGATGCTTGTGGTTCTCCGGTTATCCGGTCACGATTGATGAGGTAGAGATTAGACGCTATGGGTTTTAGGCCTGTGGGCCATGATTGAGTTCGAAGAGGCGTCCCTTGAGAGGGAGGTCGAGAGCCTTTCAGAGTATTTTGGTAAGGAGTCAGAGGGAGGGGAGAATTATGGTCTGAGTTGAGCAATCAGTCGATAGAGGAGATGTCACCTTCTATGATCGGGGTGGTGCTATTTATGTTCGTGTGCGGAACATGAGAGGCATGATGTTTAAGTTTTGGGTTTGGGGGTAAACCCTGCAGGTTGTCAATGATGATGATTTTTCATTAGAGTATCAGGTAGCATGTGTGTCGCGAGGCAGTGATTTGCCATGAGCAGATAGTCAGTTGGGACTGAGATAGTCAAGGACCACGTTACACCTATTTGAGTATAGTAGGGCGTATTGTAGAGCTATCAGTGGAGAGTCCAGTCGAGTTAATCAATGCAGTGGTTTTTCTATCTATGTTGGGTATTGAATATGGGAGTGGGTCCCTGTTCTTGGGATGATCCATGTGTTGGAACGTCGGTTGATGAGTCGAGGAGGGGGAGCATGATGATTTCGTGGTCCAGTCTATGAGTCAGTGATGTTATTGGACAATTGAGTTGTTTGGTATTAGATTGGTACGAGACTTGGAACGACTAGAGGTAGTCGTGACGAGAAGTTCTTGAGGATTTCATCTGAGGTTCAGAGTTATGAGATCGATTGATTTCCTTAAAGGGGATTATCGGGCGTTGCGTAGCACTTTCCAGGGGCAGGTGCGTTATTGCCGGTGAAAATAGTTTGTGAGGTTGTTGATGTGTCAGATAGTGATGGTTCGAACCCTAAGTGGGGGAGAACCGGGTGGTTTATTGAGAGAACCAGAGATTTGTGCAAGAGCGGTTAGGGGTTGGATACAGAAACCTGCGGCTTGAATTCATGAGATCAGGGTCATTGGTGATCAAGGAAAGGTGTAGGGCGAGATAATGCATGTGGTATATGTCTGAGAGAAGGATGGGTGTCTCCACGGCGGGTGGTCAATGGTCAGGAATCTGGTGGTGGTCAGAGTCGTTTCAAGTGGAGGACTCATAATGATGGTATGGGCAGTTGAGAACTTATGGGTTGAAATATGGGTAGAAGATTGTCGAGTAGCCTAATCTCGGGCTAGGATGTGTATTCTTGCTTGGATTTTGAGCAGTAGTGGAAAGGGTTTCGGAGGATCATCAGTGTGTTCTGAAGAGTTAGCGCGTTCCTTGTATTCCAATTGAGTGTTTGGATGCACTGAAGTTGCGCATTAAGTGAAATAGGAAATTATTATGGGATTCAGAGGAAATGTATTGTTGTATGTGTGTATGGTGTTGGGAGTAAGGGAGTCAGTGGTAGAGGCAGGACATTGTGATGCTCTGTTAGGGTGTTCCGTGGTTTCCGCGTATAGCGACCCAATTTCGGAGTTATTTAGAGTCTTGGGTTTAAGTGACTAGCGATGTATCATGTATCCACGGTTCCAGTGGGAGCCCTTTGTGTATTGTCATCAAGAGGGATTATTTAAGGAAGTGGATCTCCGCAGAGGTAGGTTCTGTGTTATGGCGGTTGCCGCCAGAGTCTGTAATGCATATCGGGGCAAGTGTGTGTGTAACTATCTATGATAGCCTTCGGGCATGAGTTAGTGAACATAGTGTGACATTGTAATGAGAATGAGAGTATAGGGTGAAGCTACGGGGAGCCGTAGTATTCACCAGTCAGAGGGTGTTGTGATGCTATGGGGAGCCGTAGTACTCACAAGTCAGAGAGAGAGGGAGAGTCGTGATGCTATGGGGAGCTGTAGTATTCGCTAGTCAGAGGGTGTTGTGATGCTACGGGGAGCCGTAGTACTCACAAGTCAGAGGGATGGAGTCATGGTACTACGGGGAGCCGTAGTACTCACTAGTTAGTTGGTGTTGTGATGCTACGGGGAGCCATAGTATTCGCCAGTCAGAGGGTGTTGTGATGCTACGGGGAGCCGTAGTACTCACAAGTCAGAGGGAGGGAGTCGTGGTACTACGGGGAGCCGTAGTACTCACTAGTTAGTTGGCGTTGTGATACTACGGGGAGCCGTAGTACTCACTAGTAAGAGGTTGTCGTAATGTTGCGGGAAGCCATAGTACCCACTAGACGGCAAGAGAGTGTGATGATGGAGTGTTCTCCGATAAGTGCATGATGCAGAAGAGTTTTAGGCTTGAGTAGCCCTAGTGTTGAGTTTTTGGAGCCTAGCAGTTAAACCAGGGCGAGATTGGGGTCTCCGTCTCTGTCGGGAGGGTCAGCGAGGTGCGCGGGAGAATATGCGCAGCAGACGCCAGAGGTTAGAGCTGAGTCGATCTTCGATGGGATTATTTTTTTGAGGAAAAGGGAATTTCATAACTTGCGTGTCACTGGGCCATGATAGTGGTCACGGGGAGGAAGAAGAGCCATTTTAGAGCATTCTTGAGGTGGTTGTGCAATGGAGTAGTCATTTCCAGCAAAGGGAGGTCAAGGGGGGTGTCGATTCAGAGCTTCTAAGCTTGCATCTTCACCATAAAGGTATCAAATCGTTCTCCCTTTTCTGTTTTGGGTAAGATTGGTGATTTTAGGGTTTTCTAGCTTCTTTTATGGCTTGATTTGTGGAGTATAGTTTCCCATTGAGTGTGAAGCCATAGATCTGGACCCAAAGAGGTCCAGAGAGTCCCTTCCATCCTGCTTTATGCATTCTATTTGGAGTTTTGAGCTAGGGTTGTTATGTAATGGAGGGTTTCACCCAAATGAGCTTGTAGAACCTTGCATGAGTGCCCAAGGTTCGACCTTTTCGTGGTTATTGGCTTTGAGGGAGTTAGATCTATGGTTTGGTGAATCAGATCTGACCTCTGAAGGTCAGATGAGGGTTGTCATGGTAGCAACTCGCCGAGTCCATAGGCAGACTCGACGAGTCGAGTCGGGGTTGCCCCGCGTTTCGTTGCCGAGTAACTTGACGAGTGGTGAGGGAAATCGTCGTGTCTAAGAGGTTTAAAAAGGATTTAGAGAACCCGCATGGACTCGCCGAGTCACTCTTGTGTACTCGCCGAGTCTGGTTAGTGTTGACCATTGACTTGAGTTGTCTTATGTTGACTTTGGGAGTTTTGGTCAACAGAGGTAATAGAGGTTAGGGAGGGGTAAAATGGTCTTTTACCCATTACCTAAATAGAGAGGGAAAGAGTAATCGCCGGTTAATTAGAGTTGCGACTTCGAGTATTAATTAGAGATATTTGCCTTATGTGTTAGGTAGTGGGGAGTCCGAGGTTCGCATCTGCAGATAATTGCTTTCTGATTTCCAGGTGAGTCTTCTCACTATACTTTACCTTGAGTAGGTAACCAGAGTTATGTGACAGAGTATTTGTATGATGTGTATGTTATGTGTTGTATTGCATTATTTCTATGTGATTAATGTTGTGCATGTTTACAGAGTTAGAACCGGAAGGTACAGAGTTAGAACCGGAAGGTTCACAGAGTAGGGTCCACGGACCCACAGAGTTATAGCCTCGAGTGGCTAATATGTGTTATGTGTGGTATATTGGGAAACTCACTAAGCTTCGTGCTTACAGTGTTTTGTGTTATGTGTTTCAGGTTTCTCTTAGGATCACGGGACGGCACCGGCTCGATTGTACACACCAGAGAAAGAGTCATGTTTTCAGGATCCTGGTTTATTATGCAAGTGAAAATGGAGTTATGTTTTGTAATTCGATTATGAATGAGATTTTAAGCAATGTGTTTTTAAGAATTAAATGATTATTTTTAAACGAACAATTGTTTTGAAATTTTCGGTGTTACATCTGATTCTAATGGGGGAGAATTGTACTATCCGGTTTCCCAGGTATGATGTTTTGTTCTTTTATTTTTGGGTGTTGAGGGGAGACTCGGCGAGTTGGCGTCTAGACTCGCCGAGTATGGTCGTGGATTTGTACGCGAGTTCACAGTTGGACTCGGCGAGTTCATGAGTGGACTCGGCGAGTCCACTCTGTTTAATGAAACCCTAATTTCTGGGGTTTGAGACCTATTTCAGGTACTAGTGATGAGCGCAGGAAGGCACCGGCATGATTCGTACACACACACGCATTGGAGTTTTTGTAGAGATTCTGGGGAGATGTTTTGTGACAATAACATTTGATATAATGTGTTTGACATTATTTTATGATTGAATGAATGTTTTAAAAATGAAAAATTATTTCGAAAATTTACGTTGTTACATAACCCAATAAAATAAAGAATTTGTGAGAGTCTTATTCTCTAAACCAAGTTGAAAACCACATGGCTTACTTCCAATAATATTTAATCAACTCATATCATTCCTTTTTCTTTTGTAATTTGTTTTGTACTTTGTAAGTAAAATTCAGAAACTTTCCACATCCCAGTCCTTTGTTTTTCTCTATTTCCCCCATGTTTCCTTAGAAGAAAAAAGTCATTTTTTTTGCTCAATCAATCCAAGAAATGTCTTTAAAGAGTTAAGAGGTTGAAAAGTTAAATTGTTACCACCTCACTTTTTTTACTGGCAACAACTATGTGAAAAGTAATAATATGTTGAATGAGGGATGGCTCTCACTCAAAAAGACACTTCACACGACATTTGTGGGTATAATATTCATGTTGTCTGTTTCCCTATATCCATGTTGTGTTTCATCATACATAGAATCAAGCATCAAACTTGCTTCACTTCTTACAGCCTGCATGTTAAAAGGAATAAACATCAGTTCTTCTTTAACCGGGTCTTTTACTTACCTGTTTGACCCATTGGGACAGTAAAGATAAAAAAATTAAGATTTAAATTTACATAGACACACACACACACACACACCTGGAAAAATATGAAGCTTGAATAAATTCACGTTTCAACTTCCCCCGTTCTGATTTTTGAGTCTTTCTAGAAAATTTAGCACACAAAATCGACACACATACATTTATAGAGAAAAAGAGAGGGATGGACCATCGATTTTAGGGTTATTGATATGGGAGGTCGAGCTAACTCTAGAAGGAGAACACTGTAGATCACACACCTAGTAAGTCTCAATTCAAATTTAAACGATTGCAACATATCCGTAATAATAGAAACTGGTAAGTCTCAATTCAAATATGCAAAACCAAAACATATTCACAAGAGAAGAAAGCTCGATCAAAATTTGATGACTTTAAATATAAAAACACGTTTGTAGATTTTTAATCATTATCTTCATTTAGGAAATCAAAAAACAAAAAGCGATGGAAAGGCAAAAAAATGAAGTTCCAACCAGGAAAATTAAAATCCAAAACATATGAGAAATAGAAAAATAAATAAAATGGAAAGATGGTTACAACTAGGGAAATTAAAAACCAAAACATTTCTAATAAATTTGTACACACTGGCTCGATGCGGGTTTTTGGAATTAATATCGAATTGGTTACGTTGTCATAAATTTTAGAATTATAACTACTAAGTTTTGGAAACTGATTTGATATTGGGGTTTGGTATTTCATTTGTTTTGAAAAAAAATACATTAATGTATGATTTATGTTATTTTAAAAAGTTCAAATTTATTAGAAATTTTGGGATGTTACACAAAGGACCCCTCTTAGGATCTAAAAGGATAACTCAAAACATCAAGAACATGCCATGCTCGAGATGAGATGTAACACCCCAAAATTTGAGGCCAAAAAATTTTGTTTTTAAATTAAGTAAATCATAATTTATATTACCAAAACATTGTCACTATTTCATCATTCATAAAATCATAAAATCATGTCTCGAAAACCATATCATCAGGAATAATGAAAATCAGAGTACAATCCCAGAAAATCCGATGCGGAAACCATGTATGTGATGCGCTGCTACGCCGCCGGCTCTTTCCCCTTGGACGAAGAGGTACCTGAAACCAAAACTGAAACTGTAAGCACAAAGCTTAATGAGTTCCCCCATCATACCACACACCACATAACACCATCGGTATCTTTCAACCGGTAACTGCCATCCGTATCTTTCAACCGGTAACCATCATCGGTATCTTTCAACCGGTACATGCCATCGGTGTCTTTCAACCGGTAACTGGGGACTATTTCACCCCTAGCACTAGCATACCGTAACGAGAGATAATCATACAGTCAAGCATAACTAGGTAGAGACAACTACTCCCTTCTACGCACATAGCATATCATACAGGCATATCTTGTGACCATAACACATTAACATACCAAGATATTTATCACAAAGACAATCATCTCATACATAACTACTTACTGGTGGGCCGACATTGGTGCCTTAGACCCACCCCTACTGGAAGGTAACTCACCTCGTAGTAGTAGCTGCCGCTCAGTTCGGGAACTCTCTGTCTGCTATTGCTGCTCCGGAAATCCTCCGGCTATAATTCCCACAAAACACACAATCAGAGTCTGATAACTACTCTTATGGAGGAATGACTATTCTACCCCTGACTTATTCAAAGTCAACCCAAATTCAACTTCCAGCTGACCTGACTCGTCGAGTCCTTATCCATCTAATTGTCCTCATTCCCGTCCCTACTCTTCGAGTTAGGCAATGACCCGACGATTTCTCCTCCCATTCGAACATCGAATGATCCTTCATCCGACTCGCCGAGTTGTATGAACAACTCACCGAGTTCATCTTCATCTGAAGAACAAGCCCTGTCCTTAACTCGCCGAGTTGTATGAACAACTCGTCGAGTTCATCTTCATGCACTAGGAGATTGCCTTGGACTCACCGAGTCTGTTCATGTACTCGCCGAGTCCTATGAACTCCAGGTCTAAGGCTAAATCCAATACGTCTAAACAGCTATGGGACTCCCTTTTCTAACAACTGACCATCGCAGAAGGGTTTAAGATGGTTGAAAGCGCACCGACTCGCCGAGTCCCAAGAACGACTCGTCGAGTCCAACCTTGATCATTTCTATACAATCGATCTAAAAGGGATTTAACACACCAAAACCATAGATCTGGCCTCCTAATGTCCATTTTATACGTAAAGTTCCAAACTTGATGCACATGCATGGGGTTTTTTGCTCAAAAGTCCATAGAAGGTACTCTACAATGTGCATGGGGCTCCCATGGCCATAAAGTTGGCACCTTTATGCCATGAGACCCCTCCAATGACTCAGATCTGGAAGTAGAACCCCATGAATCACCTTACAAATCCGAAAATGGCTTAAGAAGCCCTAAATGCACCATGACCTTAAGCCCTAAAGATGAACAACCAAAAAGGAAGACCAAAACAGGGGCATTTACCTTGCTTGAGCTGAAGATGAAGTAAGATCTCTGGATCTACAAGTCCCAACTCGAAATCCCAAGCTTCCTCTCTCCTTCCAAGCTTCACAAACCAACCAATAACACCAAAATGGCGTTAACACACACACAAACAGCTTGGGTTTCGATATTCAACTCTAAGGGAGTGTTAGGGACAAGGGAGGCTGGGTTAAGGTGTTTATATAGGGTGCAAACCCTCAGATTTAGGGTTTTACTCGCACATTGCCTACTCATCGAGTACGTCTTCCGACTCGTCGAGCAGGTCACTTAAGATGTCTACTTGATGAGTGGGTCCTCCGACTCGTCGAGTCCCAGGGAAAAACATAAAAATGCTTGAATTAAACGCGTACCAGGAATTGGGTGCTACAAATCTCCCCTACTTATTTTAGACTTCATCCTCGAAGTTTGCTGCTCGTTCCTGAAAAAGTTATAGGTAATGCTCCATCATCTCATCCACCGACTCCCAAGTCCATTCTGAGCCCTTCCGGTGCTGCCATTGCACCTTCACCAGCTCGACCCTCTTGTTCCTCAAATCCTTCGACTTTCGGTCGAGGATTGCTACAGGTCGCTCGATGTAATTCAGGTTGTCATTAACCTGAATATCCTCTAAGGGTACCACTGCTGAGTCGTCTACCAGACACTTCCGCAGCTGGGAGACGTGGAAAGTGTTATGGATCTGGCTGAGTTTGGCTGGCATATCCAATCTGTACGCCACCTTGCCCACCCGGGCTAAAACCCTGAACGATCCAATGTTCCTAGGGCCTAACTTGCCCCGTTTCCTGAATCGGATGACGCCTTTCCATGGCGACACCTTCAGGAGAACCATATCCCCGACCTGGAACTCCAGGTCTAATCGGCGCTTGTCAGCATAACTTTTATGCCGACTCTGAGCAGTCTGAAGCCTGCTCCGGACTTGTTGAATCCTCTCCGTCATCTTGAGCACCATTTTGGTGCTCCCCATGACCCTCTAGCCAACCTCACCCTAACATATCGGGGTCCTGCACTTCCTCCCTTACAACATCTCGAAGGGAGGACGATCGATACTCGTGTAATAGCTGTTGTTATACGAGAACTCAGCCAATGGGAGGTAAGTATCCCAGCTACCACCGAAGTCTAGCACACATGCCCGCAACATATCCTCCAAAGTCCGGATGGTCCGCTCGCTCTGACCATTCGTTTGTGGGTGAAATGCAGTGCTAAAGTGCAGACGAGTACCCAACTCTTCGTGGGATTTCTTCCAGAACCTGGAAGTAAACCGCACATCTCTGTCTGAAATCACTGAGACTGGCACTCCGTGCCGTTCCACCACTTCCCGAATGTAGACGTCGACCAACTTCTCAGCCGAGATACTCTCCTGGATCGGTATAAAATGGGCACTCTTGGTCAACCGATCCATGATGACCCATATGGAATCCATTCCCCGCGTGGTCCTGGGAAATTTGGTGATGAAGTCCATAGTAATATTTTCCCACTTCCACAGAGGAATATCCAATGGTTGCATCTTGCCATGTGGCCTCTGGTGCTCGGCCTTGACCTTCCTGCAGGTCAAGCACCGCTCCACGTACCATGCTACATCTCATTTCATGCAGGGCCACCAATAGTCTAGATGGAAATCTCTATACATCTTCGTCGCCCCGGGATGAATGGAGAATCGGGATTTGTGCGCCTCCTCCAACAGCACCTGGCGCACACCCCCGAGGTACGGTACCCACACCCTACGGTGTAATGTCAATAATCCCCGACTATCATAGTCGAAGGAGGAAACCTGTCCCACAATCCGCTCACTCTTCCGATGTTCCTCCTTCATGGCCTCCTGTTGGGCCTCCCAAATTTGCTCCAACATCGGAGTCACCACAGTCATCCTCATACAGATATCCCTGATCGGTTCTGCCTTGCGGCTAAGCGTGTTAGCCACCACATTAGCCTTCCCCGGGTGGTAGAGGTTCTTATAGTCATAATGCTTTACCGCATCAAACCACTGACGCTGCCTCATATTCAAATTTGGCTGGTCCATGAGATACCTCAGGCTCTTGTGGTCCGTGTAGATAGTACAACGAACCCCATATAGGTAATGGCGCCAAATCTTGAGGGCGAACACAACATCCCCCAGCTCCAAATCATGCGTCGGGTAGTTCGCCTCGTGAGGCTTCAGCTGCCTTGAAGCGTAAGCAATAACATGCCCTCTCTGCATCAATACTGCACCCAAGCCTGAGATGGACGCATCACAGTATACAACAAAATCCTCCATGCCCTCTGGCAGGGCTAAGATTGGTGCCTCGCACAATCTTTGTCTCAATGTCTCGAATGCAGCCTGCTGCTCAGGCCCCCAACGAAAGACCACGACTTTCCTCGTCAGCCTGGTCAGGGGCACGACTATCTTGGAGAAATCCTGAATGAATCTCCGATAGTAGCCTGCCAATCCCAGGAAGCTCCGAATCTCGAATGGAGACCTCAGAACCTCCCACCTCATCAAGGCCTCTACCTTGGTCGGGTCAACCGAAATCCCGTCCCGGTTGGCAAGATGCCCAAGGAACTGCACCTCGCGTAACCAAAGCTCGCACTTGGAGAACTTGGCATACAAGCTCTCCCTCCTCAAGGTATCCAGAACCTCTCGCAAGTGTTCCTCATGCTGCTCTCTCATCTTGGAATATACCAAGATATCATCAATAAAGACTATCACAAACCGATCCAACATCGGTCTGCACACGCGGTTCATGAGATCCATGAACGCGGCAGGAGCATTGTGTTGGGTTTTGAGCATTCTAACACTCCTATGGTGTACATGCAACCCTATAGACCTTAGATCTATGTTTTCTCTATTATACATGCAAATAAGAACTTTCCAAGGCTTGAATCCTAACTAGCATATTATGAAGCAACTATACTACAAAGACTAATTAGATGACATACCTTTTGGTGTAGCTTGATGTCTTCAAGCTTTAAGAGCTTAGCCCCAATAGTTTGGAAGCCTGAAGTGGAATCACAAATCACCAAAACACCTTGGAAGACTTTAGAGAATAAGAATACTTTGGTTCTCTCTAGTGAAATCGGCGAGCCCTCTTAGTGTACCCACATTAGTGCCAATTTCACCAACCAAGGACATCTTTATATAGTATGGAGACTAGGGTTAAACCCATGAACTTTCATTTCATATGATCCATGGGTTAAACACTCCATGGACTATCCATGAAAGCTTAGCCCAACCTAAATGAATATGGCTCATTCCATATATATAAGAGTCCATATTTAATTAGTTCATTTTGATCACTTAATTAATTATAAATTAATTCTTGATCAATACTAATTAAATAATATGATTATATATTAATATATTAGAACTTATAATATATTAATATAAATCATAAATATACTATTCTCAAAAGACTATCCATATAAATTGTGTCGGTGAAGTGCAACCCAAATGGACCATGCCGGGTCGGGTCAAGTACATACCAAATATAGTTATGGACTTAGACATTAATCCAACAGTCTCCCACTTGGATAAGTCTAAAACTATTATTGAGTATGACTTCAAAACCTAACTGGCAATTGTAGCTCTTAAAGCCGTTGTCAAGACGTTGTCGAACTCTGACCTTGTAAATGACTTGTCCATTAGATAAGGGATCATATATTCCTCTATTCTAGATATCATATGGACTGAGACATGGATTATGATCATTCTCTCTGTCCATTTGTTGTTTCCCAATTTCTGCTTCATGACGACTGACTGATTGAACAAATCAAATCAGTCCTGGCTTGGCCAAGCACTCACATGTGTCATCATTAAATCATCGAGGGGCCCACAGATATCGCTTTTATCCCGAAGGTAAAAGGAATGGATAAACTTCGACTCATATGGCTTGTTCTGCTACTTGTTTAATCATACACAAAGGCACGTTTTACAACATCGAGTTACCAATGCGTTTTCGAGTAATCAATGTACTATCAACTCATAGTAACAACTCATATCTCTAGGTTTGAAGAATATAAGATATTATCGTCTCATGATCACTCGTGATAAAATCCATGAAGTGATTCAAATGAGCGCGGGTTGAATCCAATACTCAGATCTTATGAGCACTCATGAGTGTTGTAGCACAACTTTGTCCACCAACTTGGACCTCTACAAGCCAACCCATGACAGTCTTGATTCATATCTACTTCCAACATATGACCGATTGTGGATGGTTTGAATAACTTAGTCATTCTGGAAGAATAACCTAGTTTATTCTGGAAGTCAAAACATGCAAAGTGAAACACAAGAATAAATGAATCAAATATGGTATCAAACCCTATGAATATAAATAAACACGTTTATTTATCACCATACTGATTACTCATTATTCATTGTTTCGGTTTTATCAACTTTATACTTGAATTAAAAACACTAGTTGTCCCATGCTCCAAGCATGTACACTATGTGTTTCTTAAACAATAGCTTTTCCATAAACCAAGTATGCACTCTATGTTTGTCTATGATTCTTACTTTGTGAACTCGATCGATTGAACATAACTCCAATGATCATCTTTTCACAATCGCAAACCCTTACTGCAAATGCAAGAATTCTAAATTCATGCCATTTACTGAAATCTGTTAGATTCTAAACTTATATGCATTGATCCTCTTGTAATGATTATGCACAAATTCACTTGGCAACAATCATTACAGATTATTCTAAAGAAGATCAACTCCTTGGAAACATCCTTCTTGCATTAAGTTTATTAATCTTACACAAATTTATTGAACAACTTCCACCTATGGGATCATTTCCATATTCCCCTTTTGACTATCACTTCTGAACAAGAGTTGCCTCTTTCCAGAATATGTCAATATGGTCCTTCCAACAATTAACACTATACTTTCAACTGTCCTTGAGCAACCAATCTTTGGTAAACCTTAGATTGTCCTCGACAATTGCTTAATCATTTTAGTCATATCAATTTCTAGACCTTTTTCCTTTCTTAATGCCCCAGGCATTTGGAAAAACTTAGAAAGAATGAATATATCACATGTAATCGATCTTATATCCGAAGCATATGGGACACGATTCATGATGTCTCACATAAAGACTAAACCAGTCTTTTGCTATAATATTTCCATTTCTATTTGCCAAGTTCTCATAATTCAGATTATGAAAAGGGATGCCGTAATCATAATCAAATTTTAGAACGCAAATAATGAACCCATATATAGAATTTCCTTATGTTGAGCCATTCCAACATGAAATTCATATATATTCTTGACTAAATACAATTAAGACCTCAATCTAAGCTTTTAGATTTGAGATGAAGTATAATTTCTTCTCCCTTAATTATAGCAAAACAACTTTTTCCCAATTGAGACCTTTTGTTTTTTATAATTAACATTGCTAACTTGCAACCTTTATCATAATTATCATTCTCCCACTAACATGATGATTATTAGCATAACACTTATGCTCCCACTAGCTTTGACATGTATCTAGAAATTACAGGACTTCTAGAAATCAATACTTTATTGACTTTCTTACTAGAGTTCAGATTTCTGATACTAGATTGCTGATGAGACTTTATCAAAATCATACACCTCTCTTAGATAGCTCATAGGTGTGTCTAAACAATTATGAAGAGGGATGCTGTAATCATAATGTTTAGACCTTTTGTCATTCCCACAATTGCTATCTACTCAAAATCTACTTATTGAAAGAGTTTCCTTAACATCATTTTCATGAATCGAAGAGAAACCTTATGACACTTAGATTTTATGGTGTAAGTGTTCCTATCCATGTGAATTTGTCAAAACCATAACCACAGGACTAGGTTAGTGACAAATCCTAACTCATATGGATTGAACTTGTGCAATCTTAACTTTTTGCCACCTGGCAGCTCAAGGGCCTGCCATTGCTTCCAAGCAGTTTTCCAAACAATTGAGAACATGCAGAACTCAAATGTATAGCCAACTTAACTGGAATGGGCACAGAAATGTCAACACGATAGGTTATAAACCTCTAGTTGTGTGCTAGTGATGAAATACAAGTTTTTGTTCTTGATTACTTCTTGAAACCCTTTCAGGATCTTTTAGACTCCCACTGTCTCCTTAACCTATAAGACTTTCTTGCCAAATATTCAACAGATAGTGTGTGGATTCTAATCAAGACAGACACTTAACACAATTAGCCTTAGTTGGTCTTTGTTTTATCCAAAAATCACAACTTACCAATTTCAAATGTACAAGAGTAGAAAACTTTTACTCTTACATTTGACAAGTGTTTTAAACCTTCTTTAAGACATGTCACTCAAGTTACAATCTTAGAGTATAACTCTAAGAATTGTTTTTGGAACAAAGTATGAATCATCTTCTTGATTTAACCACTTCAACAATTCATAACTCCTCTTCTTAACTATCATAATGCACTTAGAGGATGAATTTTGGTAAGGTCTCAAAATCATTAAGATGATCTTAAAACATGATTCTAAAGTACTCTCCCATCTTTTCAGATTTGAGAAACTTTTATCCTTCTGCCTAATTTGATTCTTCTTATTCGTTCTGTCATACATTGAAAATTTTCCAATGCTTCAGAATTATACTTAACCTTGTAAGTATAATCATATTTACTAAACCTTAGTAAATCATAACGAATAGTCTTATCCATCTTTTGTGGTGGACTTTGACAAGTGCACAAGAAAGTGTACTTGATCCCTTAGTCTTTCTCTTAACTCACACATCCATGTGAACAAGTAGCTAGTCTTAATTTTCCAATGCTCGAAAGTTCTCATTCATCATACTATACAACTTGCATGATTCCAAGTTTCTATCCAACTGAAACTTGGGTGATGAGAATCTTTCCTTATTTGGTAAATTTAGACACTACCACAAATGAAAGAATCAAATTCATATTTCCAATATTGCTATCAATGGAATCATATAAGCAACATCTTTTTTATTTCACAAATGCCATTGTAAGGATATTTTAAAATAAATAAAATTAAAACTTTTTCTTTTATTTTAAAACTTTGCCGAAAAACTAATCCTTACAATGCAAATGTATATGAAAACTTGTTGTCATCTATTCCTGAGTAATCTATCATAACTCTTAAGCACCTGCTCAAAATTCTGATCACCGAACCATGCGATTGAAATCCATCTTCGTGATCAAAATCAACATATACTTTCTTTAAGTTGCGTTACTTTTCTTTGATTCTTAAAACATCAACATGTGACCCAGCCACATCAGTAATAAGAATCTCCAAGTAAGAACTTAATAGAGTTAGACAATGGACTTTACCTGAAATAAAGTCAAACTTATTGACTTTACCATCCATAGGTAAGTTTGGCAGCTTCGTAACCAATGCCCCTTCCTTTGGCAATAGAAACATATGGACCCTTAGGTAATAGTACATGGGACTATCTCAGACTTAGACTTTCTCTTTACCATTTGGTCAACCAAGTTGACTATGGCCAATCTCTTTCCATTGGGAAGATAATGCATTTCTGGATTTCCTGTGTCACTATTGTCTCTGTCCATAAAGTTTTGGGAAGTTGATCTCCTAATCAAATTTGCTTTACTAGTACACTAAATCATTTCTGATTTAGCAGCACCAAGCAAATGGATAAGACCATTAAGGGTCTTGTCATAGTCTATTTCATAGGAGTCCTAAAGGAACTCACTATGTGACTTAGAAAGTGATTGAACCACTAACTTTCTCAAGACTTTGACACCCAACTCTCTCGGCTTGTCAGTATGTGACTTCATCTCCAAGATGTGATCACACCTAGACCTTGCCTTGCCAATAGGGCTTGAGTGACCTTGAACTTGTGGGTTAGGGAGAATAATTGTTACTAATTGGATGAGGTGGATGAAGTGAAGTTCCAAAATATTTGGGAAGATCATAGATGTCTGAACTAGACATCTTTTGGGAGATATTCAAGATAGTTGATTTAAAGTCCTTAATATAACACCCAATATGAAATATTAAGGCTACGGCCCAACAAACTATTTTATCACTTAGATGAGGTATGTCGTAATCCAAGCTATAGAATATTTGAAGGTAGGTGAATGACGATTCACCAATTTCCACCATGAAAAACGAAATAATTTATTAGGTTTTAATTGGATTTGAAACTCCTAGATCTTTGAGATTCATTGAACTTTCAATGGCATGTTGCAATCTCGAGTGTGCCCTTCAGGTTTTGTGACTGGGATGCCGAGGATCACAAAACAAGGTGTGAAGTAACCATGAAAATTACTTGGCACCCTTAAGTGTTTACCCCTCAATCGATGTGCCGGTTAACCACACACGCTCCATCGATACTACGATAAACATTAAGTTACCCTTTGCCTACCTTGTTAAATACGGGTTAGTGTGCCGGTTAACCACGCATGCTCCACTAACCGATTTAAACAAAGTGAAAAGTGTAATTTCATGGATTAGCACCTTATTCACATTTTCCTAAGTAACTAAGATTGGGTATTTATAAAAGATTTAGTTACTTAGTATTTATCATTAATACTTTTAATGAAGGGAGAATTACAGTCCTTGTCCTACCCGTTCGGCTAACGGCCCTCCACCGGTAAAGGAAGCGGTGGGTGAGAGTGGACACCCATTAAACTGCCATTTTATAGGCAGTAACCTTATACCCCCCTTATAGACCGACGTCATGAATGAGGCCTACTAACGGTAAGACTGACTTTACTCTTATACATATATATATATATATATATATATATATATATATATATATATATATATATATATATATATATATATATATATATATATATAAATATTATTAACTTATAATATTATAAAGTATAAGGGTTGAATTTTAACTTTTAAAATTCTAAGGGCTAACTTGGAATTAAAGTATTTATAAATGAAAACTTTAAAAATTCCAAAACTTGAGGGCAAGTTTTGAAACTATTCAAAACTAATTAATTCCATAACTTATGTGTTAAAAGTAGTTTTAATTAAAAGACTCTTCAAGTTCCATAACTTGAGGACAAGTGATGAAAGACTTTTAAACTAATAAAAGAATGTTACTTTTATTTATTTTTGTAACTTATGGAATTAATTAAGGTTACACATTTTATTAGTTAATGAAGTGACTCTTGAACCTCCATAACTTGAGGACAAGACTCTTCATTTTTTGTAACCATTACCAACTTTTATGAGTTTTATGAAACTTAAATGTGACCTTTCATGTAACTTGAGGACAAGTTACACAAACACATTTTAGAATAATCTCTTAGATTAAAATGGATTGAAAACACATGATCAATTAACTTTTCTATTAATCTAAGCAACTCATAAGAACAAGATAATTCAAATCAAACCTTTTCATTTAATTATCCTAATCACTAAACTAATACATAACATGAATCTATTGACAATTATCTTTGAAATTTGATTAGAATGAACATTACCACATCAAAAACAAGTTTATAAGTCCAAAAACATCTTAGGGTAATGTTCCTAGTCCAATTTCAGCCGAAAAACTCGTAAATATGTTGTCTGGGGCTCCTACTCGTTGAGTGCATGAACCTACTCGACGAGTAGGATGAATTTCTTCATGGAATCGGCGAGTTCATCAGTGGACTCGACGAGTCTAGTGCCCAGAAAGCCAGAAAATCGATTTTTTCAGCAATTTGCATCAAGTATAATTGAAAGCAAGCCTAGGTTCTGATACCACTGTTAGGTTTTGAGCATTCTAACACTCCTATGGTGTACATGCAACCCTATAAACCTTGGATCTATGTTTTCTCCATGATACATGCAAATAAGAACTTTCAAAGGCTTGAATCCTAAGTAGCTAATCCTTGATGTGTCCTCTTGCCCTGAACCACCAGCTCTCCCCCACTTGGGGTCTTGATCTGCACCAACTGCTGCGCGCAGTCAATCACTGCCCCATTGGAGCTTAGTCAATCCATACCAATAATAACTTTGTTCCCCCGCAAGGGTATAGGAACCAGATCTACCAGGTAACGCTCCTCGAACATCCTCAAAACACAATCTCGGTAGATCTCTGATGCTCGCACTGACCGGTCGTCCATAATCTCGACCTCAAGGGGGCAATCCAACATGACCGAAGACTCAGGAAACCTCTTGCTAAGAGCAAAAGAGACAAGCGATCGGGTAGCACCCGAATCAAACAATATCTGAACTGGGATACCATTCACATGGAATGATCCTAGACAGAACACATACATAAGACATATCAAAATCATGACAACATAACGTAAAAGATCTGAGAGGAGAAATCATACCCATCACCATATCGGGTGCAGCATGTGCCTCCTCGGCTGTCAGCTGAAATGCTCGGCTCCGCACCACTGGAGCCTTAGTCTTGACCTTCCGGCCATCTGTAACCCGCGCAATCGCCGGAGTTGGCGCCACTGCCGGCGCCGCTGCTACTGTCAATCTGGGGCAATTGGCCTTTTTATGGCCCCTCTGATTGCAATGAAAGCAAATCAGGTCTGATGTCTGGATCGCAAGAGTAGGGGCAGCACAATCTCTGCCAAAATGCCCAATCTTGCCACATTTATAGCAGCCAGAACTCGGCCCAGTGCGACAAACTCCCTCATGTGACCGACCGTATTTTCCACAATGGTCCCGCCCTGACTGGCCTTTCGGCCTAACATCAGATCCCTTGGGCTTCCTCCCCGAAGCCCCTGCTGTCTGACCCTCCTCTACATTCCTCTTCCGTATGTGCTCCAGATCAATCTCCCTCTCCCTTACCCTGGCAATCATGGAATCCAGGGTCGGGCAGGCTGAAAAACTGACATGCTCCCTGATATCGACTCGTAGCATGTCATGGTAGCGGGTCCTCCTCATGTCCTCATCACCCGCATACTGGGGCACCAACAAAGCCCTCTCCCGGAACTTGGCGGTGATCTCCGCCATAGTCTCCGTAGTCTGTCTCGTATCCAAGAACTCCCTGGCCAGCTGCTGGAGCTCCACAGCTGGTGCAAACTCGGCCCTGGATCGGGTCACAAAATCTGACCACGTCATAGCCTCAATGATTGGGGCTCCCAACGTATCACCAATCAACTCCCACCAATCTCTGGTTCGATCCCTCAAACATCCCGCATCGAAACGAACCTTCGACCTTTCCGGGCAGAAGCTCGTCAGCTACGAAGATTCAATATCTGCGATCCATCTCCTAGCAGCAATGGGGTCCTTCACCCCATGGAAATCTGGCGCACCACTCCCTCTGAAATCCTTACAGGACAGTGTGCGGGTACTCGCCTGGCTAGACGCCAAATCACTCCTAAATGATCGGAGATGATCCTCCATCAGCTCGATGATCCCTTCCTTGATCGACCCGAAGATAACCGGGGTCGACTCAAGGATACCTCTCGTGATCTCCGACACGATGAACACGCGTAGCCCGCCATCCACCTGCTTGGATCCTTCACCCGAGCTCGAACCTAACCCTGATCCCGAGCCTCCCGCACCATGTCGTGTGGTTACCATACCGAAAATAAACATACAAACATCAGGTTCACACATACTCTCGAGAAGTCTCACACACTCTCTAAGTCCCCTGGTTCCATCTCATCCCTCCTTTACTTGAGTATGGATCCCCTGCTTTCAGTAGTACGGGCCCATACTACATTCCACATCTATCCATACTTTCCTCAAGGATTACTTTGACTTCACCGAGTCCCTTTTTCCGATACCCTTACCACTGATCTCATCCTAGAATTTCCTAGGGCACTCTCCGACCTGCTCTTCGCCATCAGCTGCACTAGGAGTCCCTACCAACATTCCATAACTAGCTTGCGGATACTGTTACATATCCGCTTACTAGTTAGTTAAAGTTAGTCAGGACTCCTATAACACAAAGCAAGCAACATTCGTGCATTGAGTAACCACTTCAAGCATACCTAATCAGGCTATCCTACTGCTGAATAGACAGTCCTAGCATACAACTCATACAACAGGCATTCAAGGCATCCTCCTAGATCCTTAGCCCTAGGCTAGCATGCAGTTCCCAGAATCGTATATCAGGCATACAAGGCATCCTCCTAGATCTTAGCTGTAACACTCGTGTTTCTAGCCTAGGCATTTATATTAAGGTGATAGTCTAGGTTAACCTTTTTAACTCATTTTGAAGAAATTAAAAAGGAATTATGTGAATTCTATGTGTTTTATGCTTAATTATTAGGGTTTAATTAATTAAGAATAAAAATAAGCGTCAAAATTAAATTGTGAGATAAGCCCGATATCTTTACATAAAGTTGTAGTGGTCGAACCAAGGATTTCGGGAATATAAAGAATACCAAAATCCGAGTTATGACCTGTCGAAGTTTCGCAACAAAACCGACACGGTGTTGAATGTCGTAAAAAGTGAGTTTTCGATAAACTACTTTTTAGCCTTAGTGATCTAAACGAAAGTCATAGTATTCGTTAAACCAAGAAGTTCGATAAAAAGAACGCCCAAATCTGACTTCGTATGAGGAAGTTATGTTTTTTCGAAGTTTCAGCTTAGCAGTAGACAGCTAAAAACTTGAATTTTAGATTGAGCGATTTTTAGCCGACACAACCTAAACGAGAATTGAAGGTCTCATCATTAGAAGCACAACGGTAAAAAGTCTGACGAAAACGGACGTCGGATGAAGAAGTTATGAATTTTTAACGGATTTCCTGTCCCAGTCTGTTAAAAATAATAATATAAAATTTAAAGTCAAAATTAGCCGACGAAGTGTAAACGGAAGTTGTAGAGCGTAATTTTAGCTATGTGTGCATATAAAGAATGTCAAAAACGGAGCTCGTATGCGAAAGTTATGGATTTTAGAAGTTTTGGCGCGAAAATCGAGAAAATTCGCATAGTTGCATTTTGCCACGTCACCTTCGCTGAAAGAGTGCCACGTGTCCTGCTGAGTCACCAAGCTGCTGAGTCATGCGAAGCCACGCGTCGGATCCTGATTCGACCGAGGAGGAGGTCCAATCCGAGGCTCGCATATAGACCGAACCTCGCACAGCCTAGCTCCGAGCCTCGCACATGGGTCACGAGTTCGCGGTCCAATCAGCGAGTGCCACCGAGACCCTCGCACGTGCTGACCACCTACTCACCGGAACCGACTTCGGACACACGCTTCGGACCAAACACAAGAAGCCAGCAGCCCCTTCGCACATGCTACCCTCGTGCGAGCCAACCCCCTGCGAGACCTCTCAGCCGTCGGATCAGGAGCCTCTCAGCCGTTGGATCAGGACTTCGGACCCTATAAATAGAAGGGTACCTGCGAAGCCTCTCGGTTACTTTTGGAGTTTTGCCATATTTAGCCCCTTTCTTCATATTTTCTTCATCTTAGAATCCCCCAAAGCCCCGGTATCGATTATAAGCCCCGGAATACGCCACGAAGTGCCCGGGAAGCCCGAAAAATTTATCTTTTCGGTTTCGAAGCCCGACCTTTGCAAAGCCCGGTTTCTCAATAAAACTCCCGGTTTTATTAGAAACGATCGTTTTAGGAAACGAATTGCTGCCCGATTATCATCAAATCATGTGAGTGTATAGTCACTTTCATTTTACACATAGATATGAAGTATTTACCTTATAATACGTGCTATGTAAATATATTAATTGTTTATTTGAGGTGACTGTCGAGTTGATGTTTTATACAAGTTTTAAACTGTATAAGTATTTTTGTCTACAAATATGTTGGGTAGAACATGGGTAGATAGTGATGTGTGATAAAATAAAATTGATGAGAGGCCTCGATGTGTTTTGAGATCCAGTCATCTAACGGAGTTTGGATGACGACCACGGACTTTCTAGATAGTCCAGTGGGAAACATTAGCAGGTCCGCAACATGTAGGTGTTAATGAAATAGAGTGTTCATTCGCTGTACTCCATCCCCCTCATGGTTGCCTTTAGGACATGTATGGCTGAGGAAACCCCTCAGCAGTAGTGTCCATCCCGATGATATTCTTTAGGCTAGGTCCCTTGTGAAAGTGTTTAAGGACGTAAAGTGAGGATAACGGAAACGGGTAATCAGGGTTATTGTTGATTGGTGAACTTAATAAGTTTATTATTATTGTGGGTTGAAAACCCTATATGCTCACCAGGCTCCCAAGCCTGACCCACTCAGCTTTTTATGTTACAGGTAGTGGACCCCGAGCATAGTCGGAGGACGACGAGAGATTTTTGGATTATAGGCCAATAGTTGTAAATAACTGTCGAAAGGCTTATAATGTCTTGTTTATGCTTTTGATATGTATCGGAACATGACATCCCGAGGTTTTGATATATATGGAAAATATATACCTTCTTAATGAAGGGTTTTGATAAACTTTTATCATATGTTGTTTGGGGACCAATTCCGCAACATCTTTTAAAAAGATTTCTCTGATTTTATTTTAAAAAGCATAAATTAAATCGGTCTTTCCTGGCCAAGAAATTAGGGGATGTCACATAAGAGTCCATATTTAATTAGTTCATTTTGATCACTTAATTAATTATAAATTAATTCTTGATCAATACTAATTAAATAATATGATTATATATTAATATATTAGAACTTATAATATATTAATATAAATCATAAATATACTATTCTCAAAAGACTATCCATATAAATTGTGTCGGTGAAGTGCAACCCAAATGGACCATGTCGGGTCGGGTCGGGTCAAGTACATACCAAATTTAGTTATGGACTTAGACATTAATCCAACACATTAGTGAGCCCGAAGGGCATCACCACAAACTCATAATGGCCATAGCGCGTCCGTAAAGCAGTCTTCTGCACATCCTCCTCTCTGACCCTCATCTGATGATACCCCTAACGCAAATCAATCTTGGAGAACCAAGATGCTCCCTGTAGCTGATCAAAGAGGTCATCGATCCTCGGTAGTGGGTAACGGTTCTTTACCATTACCTTATTCAGCTCCCGATAATCTATACACATCCGACGCGACCCGTCCTTCTTCTTCACAAACAGAATCGGGGCTCCCCATGGTGAACTACTCGATCTAATGAATCCTATATCTAACAGCTCCTGCAGCTATGTAGACAACTCCTGCATCTCAGGAGGAGCCAACCGATATGGTGCCTTGGCTATCGGAGCCGCACCAGGGACTAGGTCGATCCTGAACTCCACCTGCCTCTCTGGAGGTATCCCAGGAAACTCCTCAGGGAATACATCCGCAAAATCTCGCACCACAGGCTCTTTCCCCATATCATCAGGAATAATGAAAATCAGAGTACAATCCCAGAAAATCCGATGCGGAAACCATGTGCGTGATGCGCTGCTACGCCGCCAACTCTTTCCCCTTGGTCGAAGAGGTACCTGAAACCAAAACTGAAATTGTAAGCACAAAGCTTAGTGAGTTCCCCCATCATACCACACACCACATAACACCATCGGTATCTTTCAACCGGTAACTGCCATCGATATCTTTCAACTGGTAACCATCATTGATATCTTTCAACTGGTACACGCCATCAGTATCTTTCAACCGGTAACTGGGGACTATTTCGCCCTCTAACGCTAGCATACTGTAACGAGAGATAATCATACAGTCAAGCATAACTAGTTAGAGACAACTACTCCCTTCTACACACATAGCATATCATACAGGCATATCGCGTGACCATAACACATTAACATACCAAGATAATTATCACAAAGACAATCATCTCATACATAACTACTTACTGGTGGGCCAGCATTGGTGCCTTAGACCCACCCCTACTGGAAGGTAACTCACCTCGTAGTAGTAGCTGCTGATCTGTGCAGAAACTCTCTATCTGCTGCTGCTGCTCCGGAAATCCTCCGGCTATAATTCCCACAAAACACACAATCAGATTCTGATAACTACTCTTATAGAGGAATGACTATTCTACCCCTGACTTAGTTAAAGTCAACCCAAAGTCAACTTCCAGCTGACCTGACTCGCCGAGTTGGGTCGCTAACTCGTCAAGTCCTTATCCGTCTAATTGTCCTCATTCCCGTCCCTACTTGTCGAGTTAGGCAATGACTCGACGAGTTCTCCTCCCATTTGAACATCGAATGATCCTTCATCCGACTCGCCGGGTTGTATGAACAACTCACCGAGTTCATCTTCATATGAAGAACAAGCCCTGTCCTTGACTCGCCGAGTTTTATGAACAACTCGTTGAGTTCATCATCATGTGCTGGGAGATTGCCTTGGACTCGCCGAGTCTGTTCATGTACTCGCCGAGTCCTATGAACTGCAGGTCTAAGGCTAAGTCCAATACGTCTAAACAGCTATGAGACTCCCTTTTCTAACAACTGACCATCGCATAAGGGTTTAAGATGGCTGAAAGCGCACCGACTTGCCGAGTCCCAATAACGACTCACCGAGTCCAACCTTGATCATTTCTATACTGTCACAACTAGGAATTCTGATATATTGTAAGCATTTAACAAAGAACGACAATGTAACTAAAACTTGAAAACATGTATGGTGTTTGTTCAATGACAACAAAAATTCTATCAAATACTCAATACAAACATTCAAATAGTCAAAAAAGGTTGGAAACCCTAAAGTAAATCCCGATTTAAGTCCATATGGACCAGGATTTCCTTATTGGGCCTAATGGACCAATAAGCTTCCAATTTGACTACTTTGGGCTTAGGAACCTTAAATGGACCCTAATTTGGACCCATTTGCATGAAACTTAATATTTTGGGCCTCATAAGCCTAGAATGGACTAGTTATCTTCAATGGGCCTTATTGGGCCATAACAAACCTAATTAGCCCTAATGAGCCATAAAACGCATTCTTTGATGTATATTGGGTCGTGAACTACTCTTGAGGCCCAATGGGCCGAAGAATGTTACTTGAACCTCATAAATTCGAACATGGGCTCAAAATGACTCCTTTCCTTCTTATACAGCCCAAATCTCGGCCCAAGTAGGAAACAAAAGAAAAAAAAGAGAAATGTAGAATTATGAGGGCAAGACACCTCATAATTACCCATTGGAAACCCATGCATAAATCTCATATTTCCATGCATATCACCTCATCTCTCACCTCCCCTCTCTTATTCTTATCTCTCGGCCAAAATCACAACACACACACATTTCACCAACTTCTTTCAACCTCACTCTCTTTAGAAAGTCTTCATTTCCTTCTCAAATTTTCAAAGATCTAAGGTGGATCAAGAAGGTTTCCACCAAAAACTCGTATTCCTTTGGTATGTCCTTACACCTCTAAGTTGTATAACCTCATTTCCATGCTAAGATCATCCATTCTAAGCATTTTGTGATCATACTCTTTGAAAACCTCCATAAGTTCGAGATCTATTCAAGGAGGGCTTGCTAAAGCCGAAAATAACATCAAACTACTCCATTTCTCTTCAAAACCGAACCCACAAACTCAAGGAGTGTTCACACCCCTCTATTTTCGGTTTTCACATGTTTTATGGGGGAGAATACAAGTAAAATGTGTAGATTTATGTGTATTTGTATGTTATGTGTGATTTCTTGTGTTTATGTGGTAAATATGTGCCAAAAATAAAAGATATTTTGAGATCTATAGTTCATGGGGGAAAAATATGGGATCTAGGATGTACTACACTTAACAAGTTAAGAAAATTTATCATCTAAGGTTATAATAAGCATGTTACAACATAAAACCCATTTTTGGACTTAAATTGTCAAATAAACAAAATTAGGTTAAAAATTGCCATCCACGATTTTCTTAAGGACTAAAAGAGTCAAAACAGTAAAAATAAATTTTTTTATGAATGTCATACTCTTTTAAGGGTTAGAAATGCAAATTGTAGCTTAATGGACCAGTTTTTGGGCTTTTCAGCCCATTGAGCCAAAAATTGCGAAAAATATAAGTTTCAAGGGATTGAAATGGTAAAGTTCTTAAAACAGGGGGTAAAAGGGTAAACAAAACTATTCAGGGGTTAAAATGATTTATTTTCCAAACAAGGATAAAAAATGTAAACTTTTTGGATTTTGGGCCAAAATTGTAGAAGTTGCGAAAAGTTTGGGCTTAAACTAAAAAACTCTTTAATGGAGGGGCTGAAACTGCCAAAGAGTAAATTTTGAACTAAAAACATCACTTAAACAAGTCTATGGGTCAAAAATGTCAGGAAAATGGTTTAAGGGCCTAAAATGTTTTTTTTAATAAGGGACTAAAATTGTCATTTTTATTAAAGAAGGGCTGAAAATGGTCAAACCAATATTTTGAACCAATTATTTTATTACTAAGATATCTAAGTCAAAAATACCAAACTACAACTCATGAAAATAGAAAGATGAATATACGTATAATTTCCAAATATCGTTATAAACAACCGACCGGCCTCGTGCCGATACAAAATTAACAAATCGTTCAATCAAACATTCCAACAATTATACTATACTTAAAACAAGTAAGCATTCAAATATTTGGGCTCGAAAGTCTCAAATCATGCTTATTGGGCCTTCGTGACCCACTAACATAACTTTTGAGCCCAACGATAAAAATAAATGTTATTGGGCCTCCTGTGACCCAATTACATGTTTAAGGGACCCTCAATGACTTTCAAGTGCTATTGGGCCTCAGTGGCCCATTAGCATTTGTAACACCGAAAATTTTCAAAACAAAAATTTCATTTAAAATTGCTTATCTCTTTAACACTTTTCATAAAAATCCCATTTTTTGTTTAAATTACAATACATGACTATTTTGTTCGTTCAATTAATAAACCAGGATCCTCAAAACAAACGCTTCCTCTGCTGTGTACAATCGAGCCGGTGCCGTCCCGTGATCCCGAGAAAACCTGAAACACATAACACAAACATTGTAAGCACGAAGCTTAGTGAGTTCCCCAAAATACCACTCTAATACATATTAGCCACTTGGGGCTATGATCTCTGTTGACCCTCTAGTCAGTGTGTCTTAGTGGGACCCTCCAGTCCCAACTCTCTGTGGGCCCTCTGGCCCTGACTCTATGGACCCAAAGGTCCTAACTCTGATAACTCTAAATCATGCATATCACATATCACAATAAATCTCAACACATAAATAGCATACAAATACACTGGCACACAATTCTAAAAATACCACATATAACACATATTAGCCACTCGAGGCTATAACTCTGTGGGCCCTTGGGCCCTAACTCTCCGGACCCTCTGGTCCTAGCTTTGTGGACCTTCCGGTCCTAACTCTGATATACACACAACATAAATCACATAGAAATAATGCAGTGCCACACTTCACATGGATAACATATAATATCTCTATCACATAACTCTGTTACCACTCTAGGTAAAGTATAGTGAGAAAACTCACCTCAGATGTCTCGGTAAATCTCTGGCTCGGTAGAAATATGATCTAGCCTCCGCCTAATCACATAAAGTAAATACTCTCATAACTATAACTCACGGGACTAGACTCAACCCTCTATTGGCACCATCAGAAGGGTAAAAGACCATTTTACCCCTCTCTTGGCTCAAGGGCCCCATTGTTGACCAAACTCTAAAAGTCAACAAAAGTCAACAGTCAAACTTTGACCCGACTCGTTGAGTGCACTAGGGCGACTCGGCGAGTCTACACGTGTCAACTATCTTTCTAGTCTCGCTTGGCATGTCGAGTCTCTCCCCTTGCTCGACTAGTTACACCTGGCATGAATTGCAGGGCCACCCCGACTCAACTCGCCGAGTCTCAAGATCAACTCGGTGAGTTCCGCTTTGAACTCCAATCCTCTAGCCCCCCTCTGAATCACTGAGTTATTCCCCCAACTCGGCAAATCCACTCACTAAGTGATTTACGGGAAACCCTAACCCTACTTGTCGAGTCTGCCCTTGGACTCGGCGAGTTCATGCCATGCACAAACTCAAATGGCCTCCTGAGGTCAGATATGTTCCTTGGATCCATAGATCTGACCTTCCCAAGCCTGATAAACACGTAAAGTTCAAATCTTGACACTCATGGGACATCTAGGAGGCTTCACTTGGTGATTTAGCCCCAAAAGTAACATCCTTAGCTCAACACCTCCAAAGCTCAACATAACGCAAACTGAGATAAGCTCTTTAGACCACTATGGGTCCATATCTGAAGTCTCAAAGTGAATAGGGGTCATATCCTCACAATTTTCTTCCAATAAAGGTCATAAAACTCTACATCTATGGATTCCTTCAACCAAATAGACAAAGGGGCGATATAATACCTCAAAGATGAAGTCTCTTGCTCGAAATCCACAGATGCACAACCTCCTTGGTCTCCTCTAAGCTGGAAACACATCCTTCTTGCAAGAATCAACCACAAGGATCAAGAAATGGCTCTTATCCTCTCACAACCGCTCTAGCTCCTTTAGGGTTTCTCTCTGGGGTTTGGTAGCCGCAAAAGACAGCCCTAAGGGCCTTTAAATAGGTCCCAAACCCAGGAAATTAGGGTTTCATTAAACAGCATGGACTCGCCGAGTCCACTCATGCACTCGCTGAGTCCAGCCATGAACCCGGATAAGAATCCGCGACCCTACTCGGCGAGTCTAAGCACCAACTCGCCGAGTCCCTTCACATCCTCCAAAAATAAAAGAATAGAATAATATACCTGGGAATCTGGATGTTACATCATTGCTAGTAAGGTCAAAATAAATCAAATGCGAAATGGGCCTACGTGTCCTTTGTATACCCAACAACCTTAAATAATACACGTAATTAGCAGGACTTTGTAATCCTCTTCTTCTCGTTTGTTAGGCTTACCTTCAATTCAGTAAACAAATAATAACATTAATCAATGGTAGTCAAATTCAATTTGAATTAAGTGAGTAATAACGGGCGACACCTTTATGGGTCGTTTGTAGTCTGTAGTTATAATCAAAGTCTCCTGGAGGGATAGCGAGAGTTTGTGTATAGATATATACGGGGGTGATTCCCCCGCACCTCAACTGTTCGCTACAGTTAGACTCGGCCAGTCTAGGGTGCCAAAATCTTAAGATCAATTCCGACGTTCGTCAAAATGTGTCACACCCCAAAACCAAGAACGACGGAAATGTTTTGGAGCGGAGGACGTCATGTTATGTATCACAACAATGTAAAGTAGTAAACAAGCAACAACATCATCCATTGCATTAATAGTATAATTTTAATTACAAGTGTGTTCTTTCATAGTATAAGACAACAAAGTGAATAATCAAAATAAGAGAGGAGTCTTGACTGCTCCGTCTTCACAAAACCTGGTCGTCGTACCTGTCTATTTGTGACATGAGAATACAAGTTATTTTGAAAGCGACTATCAGCCAAAAAGCTGGTGAATTCATAAGTATTAATGTGTCTTTAATTTGTATGTAAGTATTTATACGTATATGAAATGTAAGTATTTATACATATATGAAATGTAAGTATGAAAACGTTTTGAACCTCCTAGAAAGCCCTATGCTTCCTACTGAAAGTATCATTCTACCAAGGCATCTAGTAACTGTGTGTGTCTCTTGTAAGAGTGTGTATTTTCCCAAATCTGGCTATCATTAACCAAAAATATAGCTTCTACATTACCGTGCATCGCGTGAATGTTCACGAAGTGAATGTAATGGGAAAATGAAATAGTATTATGGTGTAGTGTCAAATAACTACCACCGTTCTAACTACCTTAAATATATTGTAATTTCGTAAGTATTGTAGTCTTTGTGATAAGTGACTACTTTTGTACTATTTTGCCTTATTTGAGGGATAAGGCATAATGTGATGGCTAGATCCCAGGCTAGACGCTCCCCTGTCAAAGAGATTTTAGGATCCACACACGACCCCTGCATGTTTGCAAGCCGCGAACATCCACATTACTATGATCATGTATACCCAATATAACTATCACAATGTGTTGTGATTCATTGGTATAGTTAGATCCTGAAATCGTTCCATGCTATAGCACCTAGTTATGTCTGTCCTATCATCGTATATGATCTATGTAAAAGTATCCATGTAAAAGTATATGAACGTATACCTTTGTTACCCAAAGGTACTGAACTGAATGAAAGGAACCATTATGTCCATATATGTACACATGATATATAATTAGGTATCTAAACGACCTTCGGACGGATACCCGAAACCCACCAGACCAGATCCCAACGGGGAAAAGGAAATAGAGCGGGTTAGCCTTCCTAAGTCCTTTAAACATTACTTATATAACTATACATATATAGGCATTCTTATAACAGGGTCTCTATGTAAATGTACTCATGTAAATGTATCCATGTAAATGTACTCACGTAAATGTACTCATGTAAGCATATCTATGTAAACTTGCTCATGTAACATGTAATGTATTAGTATAGACTCATGAATGAACTGACTCTTGTGTGATTCATTGTACTTGGAAGGGTAAGTAGTATCTCCTAACTATACCTATAATAGTTACTAACCATGTACGTGTATAACCTGAAGTATGCCTTTGCTACCCAAAGGTACTGAACTAACTGAGGAAAACCTTTATGTCTCTATATTTATACATGATATATAACTGATAGTTAAACGACCTTCGGACGGATACCCGATACCCTACCAGACCACATCCCAACGGGGAAAAGGAAATAAAGCGAGTTAGCCTTCCTAAGTCCTTTAAATATTATTCACATAACTATACATATACAGGCATGCAATTGATAATATAAAAGCATAAAAGAAGTTTTGTAAAACCTTTGAAGAAGATTACTATCTAAGAAAAGATCGACTTGATGTCAGTCTATAAAACGGGTTGGAAGTATTTGTTTGATAAAACAATTTAAGTATAAAGAAACCTTTGTTTGAAACACAATTGTAAATGAGTTTGAAATGAAACATACAGTGTATAATGAACAGTTTAATAAAGAATTTTAAACATATAAAACATTTATGAAAATCATTTGAAGAAATCCGTTTGGTAAAACGGTAAACGTATAGTAAATCCATTTGCATGTTAGTTATTAATCACATGTGATTGATATAATAACTAAAATGATTCAACTTGTATTCCCCCCCCCCTAAAACATTTAAAAACATGTAGAAACATTTAAAAGGTTAATTCAAGGGGTATGAACTCACTTGCAGTGAGCGGATCGGAAGGAAGTGTCGGACAAGTGCTTGGTGTCAAATGAAGACTTAGACACACACAATGATCCTAATTACATATGAAGACATATGTATATAAACAATTAGTGATTATAACACTAATTAAACATGTATAAACATCCTATTGCGAGGAAAACGCTTTGGTCAAGTGCCAGGAGGCTATCGGGTTGCAACAAAGGAGTGCATGGCCTCATACGGGAGTTTATGGTCTAATGACAATGTTTGTTGGAGTTTACGACCCAGGGGAGTAAAATCCTGGCCGTAAACTCTCAATTGGTCACCAAAAGTGGCTTAAAACTCTAAAGGCTTAAGTGGTTAAGTGTGCCAAAGCTTTAACCAAGTGTTTGGGTGGGTTTAAGGTCCTAAAATGACCTAGTATGGTGTTCACGGCCCTAGGACCACTCCCCCATGAGTTTACGGCCGTAAAATCATGGTAAGGAGTACCATTTCGTGTATTGGGGTCCCTAGTTTAATGGTGTAAGGTTCTATGCTAATATCCAAGGCTTACTAGGGTGTTAGGGTGTCATTTGCACCCTAAAAAGGGGTTTACGGCCCAAGAACATGTCTTGGCCGTAAACTCCTTGAATCTCTTGATTTCTTATGTTTTCTAAGCTTTAAACATGATATACATAGTGTACAATGAGTTGGATCAAGAGCACTTACAATCTACGAGCTCAAATGGTCGATATTGGCCAAGAACACGAGTGTGTGTTCTTGGTGGATCTTGAAAATCTACAAAATGGAATGATTTCACAAATGAAATCATGTAAGATTACTAGATCATCTAAGATATCAACTAGTTAAGACAATAAGCTTACGAGTTTTGAAGATCGGGGACGAAGATCGGGATGATACTTGAGAGGATTTGGGCCAAATGGAAGGAAGGAATGAACAAATGGCCACCATTTCACCATATAGGCAAGAGTTTACAGCCCACATGGAGTTTACGGCCATAAACTCCCATGTGTTGGCCGTGAACTCCTTGCATGAGTGCTTAGGGTCATTTCTTTGTGCTAAAACTTCAGCCGATTAACGCCGACACTTATTCCTTAAGTGTACAAGGCTCAGAATGCTCAAATAAACTTCTAATTGTGCTAAAAGATAACAACAATGAGTTTGACTTTCAAAGAAGTGTTAGGCTGAACTGGATGGAAAATTTCGGGTTGTCACAGAATGCCAAGACAGACGAACTAGTCATTATCATGCATGGGTTAACGACTCACATAAATAAATCAAATACTATCTGAGTAATCAAGGAAAAGCATAATCATTTGTTGTAATGGTATAACACTTCGAAACAATTATATTATATTTTATGTTATCGGAAAACATTGAGTTTTTCGAGGAAATCAACACCATTCACTTGTACTTTTCAATAACTATCATGCAAAACTTCTCATTTATACACACTTTGAAATCACTTACATACAAAACTATGGATCTTCACACTTTGGTATAAAAAATTGTCTTTTCATAAAATATTGGATTTTCTGGGTTTTATAAACTATACAAACATTTTCAAAACAACCATGCTTATGAACTCACCAACATTCCATATGTTGACGTTTTTCAAAATAACTTGTATTCTCAGGTAACAGGTAAGCTGATGAGTAGTACCAAGTATGTTAGGGTGTTATGCTTTTGAAAACTTTCAAACAATTATGATATGAATATGTAATATTTAGACAATGTACTTGATGTGAACAATGTCAGATATAATGTATTGATGCATGGTGGAGTTTATGTTATGTTTCATGTATATTCATTGTGATGATATTCAATTTAAGTCACGTGAGCCCTCGGACGCTTCCGCCGTATGGTTCGGGGGTGTGACATATACAGTCGATCTAAAAGGGATTTAACACACAAAAACCATAGATCTGGCCTCCTAATGTCCATTTTATACGTAAAGTTCCAAACTTGATGCACATGCATGGGGTTTTTTGCTCAAAAGTCCATAGAAGGTGCTCTACAATGTGCATGGGGCTCCCATGGCCATAAAGTTGGCACCTTTATGCCATGAGACCCCTCCAATGACTCAGATCTGGAAGTAGAACCCCATGAATCACCTTACAAATCCGAAAATGGCTTAAGAAGCCCTAAATGCACCATGACCTTAAGCCCTAAAGATGAACAACCAAAAAGGAAGACCAAAACAAGGGCATTTACCTTGCTTGAGCTGAAGATGAAGTAAGATCTCTGGATCTACAAGTCCCAACTCGAAATCCCAAGCTTCCTCTCTCCTTCCAAGCTTCACAAACCAACCAATAACACCAAAATGGCGTTAACACACACACAAACAGCTTGGGTTTCGATATTCAACTCTAAGGGAGTGTTAGGGACAAGGGAGGCTGGGTTAAGGTGTTTATATAGGGTGCAAACCCTCAGATTTAGGACCAAAAATGCTTGAATCAAATGCGTACCAGGAATTGGGTGCTACATGAGACTTTTAGGACCAAAAAGTAACATAAAACACCCAAAATGAGATCTAGCAAACAAGTCATCAATGTATGAACTTTATACTTTAAGATGATGGAGAAAGGAGCAAAATTTCTAGATCCAAGCCTTACTTCAAGCTTCCAAGCTTTATCACCACCTTCTTCTTCTTATGGAGCACTCACAAACTCATACTTAACCTTCCAAGGGCTCAAGAGAGGCTAGGGTTTCAAGGGAAATCGACTTATACTAATGGAGGCTGAAAAGTAAGGAACAAATGAGACTTAAGGATGTTTAAATACTTGCCAAACCCTAAAAAATAAAGTTTCCGCTTTTAGGAAGTACGCCCAACGTACACCTCATACACATGACGTACTCCGAAGCCATAATTACCATAATGCCATTAAGGCCCTTATGCTTATAACCCTTGAACTTCAAGACCAATTGCAATATAATTAAATTAAAGGGCTGAAAATAAGACTACCTTGACATTAGGATGTAACACCAAACATGACCCAATTTTCCAAATTAGGCCCAAAACCTTACATGAGCCTTACCCCAAGGCCCACCAATTTTTCCTAGTCCAAACACTTGCATTCAAATGACCCAACAAGACCCCAGGCATCTAAGCCCAATAGAATAGTCCAAACTCGAAGCCCAAAATGCAAAGCCCACCAAACTGAGTACGTGGGGCGTACTCAGCTGCACGCTAAGCGTACATGCGTAAGGGCTTGTACATTGCAAGTACTAGCTTGTACACCCAATGTACTCCTCCTATTCAACCATCCTTCATATTTTACCCTTAATCCCTTAAGACATTGCTCCAAAACGTAGATCTAACATCCTTTAGTTGGATTATCATGTAAAGTTGATAACTTTACGTTAATGCATGGCTAAATGAAGCTCTTAAGCTTAAAAAGGACTTAATATGTGACTTAATGCATGCATGAGACCCAATACCCCATATTGCTTGCACCTTTATGCCTAAGGGGTCCATAACAAGCTCATATCTAAAAGAATAAGTCCTTAAAATGTCCCACCACCTCAAACCAACCCAAAAAGGGACCAAAAACATAAAAACTAAGATATGAAAAGATCTAAGCATTTACAAGTCAATGTATGAACTTGATACCTCCAAAGTATTGCAAAAAGGGTGATGATTCTGGATCTATAGACTCCCCACCAAGCAAAGCACCTTCAATCTTCTTTACTTCATTCACAAAGGGCAAGATAACCACCAAAATCTTCTCAAGAGCTCAAGAATACCACAAAGAAGGCTTAAGGGTAGATTTAGGGTTTTAGGAGGTTTGGGGGCTGGTAAAGAGGCCAAACCTAGAGACTTAAGGTTCTTAAATAGGGTACAATACCCTAAAATTAGGGTTTCATATCCTCCTCGTACGCTAAGCGTAACCCTCGTACGCCCGACATACAAGGCCTCGCAATCCCATCCGCATCTGCTTAGTACGCTAAGCGTACTAGCTATTCAGCTAGTACGCTAAGCGTACCATGTGACACACCTCACATACTACTCCAAGGGCTAAATGCAACATTTTCAAAATAAAAAGGGCAATAATGAAACATACCAAGATCCAAGTGTTACAATTTCCTTTATTTATCTCACGTGTGCAGAACGAGTCAACACGAGACCAATTCTGAACGGAGAGTCATCTCAACCAAAAAAAAGACCCGAAATACCAAGTCAAATAACGTTTATATGTTGATTATGGAGGATCCCGGGATTATCAGACTTCTTGTTATTAGCATTAGACTATAAATAACACATGTAATTAACATACTAGGGAGACACTAAGCTCATTCACGATACTTGTACTTACATTTACACATTCACATCTACATTCAATAATTTTTTATCAATAAAATCATTAAGACAGGTGATCATTATTACCTACCAATGTTTTATGTCGGAGACCCTATCAAGGATCAAGAGCTTTCCTTGTAACTCAACTGTGTCATTTTGATTATCATTTCTTACTTGATTTATGAAGTACATCACAATTTCTTATACAATTTGGTTAGATTCTAGTTAGTTTATTTTTAACCAAAACATCATTTACACGAAGAGGCGGTAGAGCGTGGGCCGGAGGGTGGGGGGAGATCGGGAGGGAGGGGTATTATTTTCAAGTTTTCTAAATAAAAAAAAATTAAAATCCTAAAAATTGGTCATTGAGGTATGAAAAGACTATACCTTAATTGATTTAAGAACAAAAAATAAACGAAGTTATTGTTTAAATATATTTCCAATCGTTATTGTTTAGTAAAAAACTCCTTTTATTTGTGGCCCGACAATACAAAAATTAAGATATTAGGTAAAGCTGTAAAGGTTCCCGCCATTGTGCATATTTTCGCGCCACCATTTATCCTAATTTATCACAATTGAAAGGACTAGTGCCTGAGCTAGGGTTCCGCCGTAGCATCGTCCATCAATTCGACCAACATGGAGTTGACTTCGCAAGTAGCCCAGCTTCTCAACAACACCCTCAGCCCCGACGGTGAAGTTCGCCGTTCTGCATCTGATGCTCTCGACTGCCTCTCTCCGAACCCCGATTTCTCCTTTGCTCTGATCTCCATCGCCGTCGGTGGTAATTTTCTCAATCTCGTCCCGTATTGCTTTGATTGAGTAGCTAATTTTGTTTGAGCTGTATACGCAAGTTAAACTGTTAATACATCTACTTATAAGATATAATTGTGTAGTTATTCTGCTCATTTATGGTACGTTTTTATTTTAAGAAGTTGACACATAGAAACAAAGCCGGCGTAATCAATCTAGATTCAGATTGTTTCCGTAGATCAATATACAGTTTCTACAGCAGTTAGGACTAATTTTCCATAAATCCGATTTTCACGCAATCTGTGTAAGTAATATATCACTGGTATAAATATCGGTGCTCAAATGGTATAAGCGCCATTGATTATCTTATAACTCTCATTCTTAATGTGCAACAAAGCCAAAACTAACTGTAGTTTTGTATATGTAAGGAAAATTTCTAAATTCTATTCCATCTATTCAAGAAAAAATCTACTTACTGTTTCTTTGTTGTACTTTCAAAATACAGAAACTTTTAATACTTGTTATAGTGTTTAATATGGTTATGAGTTGTTACCAGAAAACGTTAGAGTGCACTACAACTTGAAATTTAATGCTTGAAAGTCAACACATCTAGTAAATATCTTCTGGCAACAAATTAATGATTGTATGTAGCTGTAGTAATCTGCAATGAAATTGGAATATATTATTGAATTATACGATGATTGCAGGAGGTGAGAATCAAGGTCAAAGCATTGCTGCTGCAACATATCTGAAGAACTTCACAAGGCGTAATACGATTCAAGGTGAAACAGCTTCAAGAGTCAACAAGGAGTTTAGAGACAGGCTTGTACTTGCTTTGCTTCAAGCAGAACCTGCAATCTTGAAAGTGTTGATTGAAGCAGTATGTGTACTTACTTTTATAAATTATCTTTTCATTTGATCAGTTTTTAACACATGATTCTGCAGTTTCGTCCCATTGTCGATGCTGAATTTGTGAAGCAAAATTTATGGGATGAACTTGTACCTCAACTGAGATCAGTAATTCAAGATAGTGACCTGGTTAATAGAAGTGGGAATTCTAGGTGGAAGACCATCAATAGCCTTACAGTTCTCCAGTCAGTTATCAGACCATTTCAGGTGATCTAAATAGTGTTAATAGTGACTATTTGTGTTTCAAGTTCTTTTATGGTTTTGTTTTCACTAAAAAGTATGACCTGTTTTCTTTCTGGCAGTACTTTTTGAATCCCAAAATAGCAAAGGAGCCAGTTCCACCACAGCTAGAGCTAATTGCACAAGAAATTCTCATACATTTGATTTCTTTATTTCATCTATATGTGGAAGATCTGTGTGTTCACAATAAAGTTAATATGGATGCTGAGAAGAGCCTTCTCATAATGAGCAAGTGCATCTATTATGCTGTAAGTATTAATGTTCTTCGAGAAGAGATGATTCTTCTTTCTTGTTGTGAATACCAATCATAAAACAGCAAATTATTCAGTTGCTACATTCTGTAAATGTTATAAAATCTTTGTATTAAAGTAAAAAAATTGATGGTTTTGTAGGTGAGATCACATATGCCATCTGCTTTGGTTCCTCTGCTTCCTTCTCTTTGCCATGATTTAATTCGTATCCTCCACTCTTTAAAATTTGAAGATTGTGATTCTTCTGAGGATGGATACATGCTGAGGTTGAAGACTGGAAAGAGGAGTTTGCTTATTTTCTGTGCCCTTATCACCCGACATAGAAAGTTCTCTGATAAGTAATGCATTAACATAATAACTGTTATTTTTATGGATCAAGTTTGATAAGCTTCAATTCATGTCTATCACTACTCATTTTGTTCATTCTCTTTTTACAGACTGATGCCAGACATCATAAATTCAGCTGTGAAACTAGTGAAGTTTAAAACAGACTTCAGTGTAAGTTTCATTGATTGGAAAAAAATTTACTTTTATTTTTTTGTTTGTTATATCATCTTACATTCATTTATTTCTATTACAATATTCCCCTTACACCTTTTTTCGTTTGAAAGCATTGTATTTTGTAAGTCTACTAACTCTATGCTACAACATTTTTTACTTTAATCTTTTTTCTTATTAGGAAATTTTGCTTTGAAAAATCTACCAGTACCAGTAAAAATTACTTTATATTCAAATAACATTGCTATGATTGCACAGATTTTTTCAAATCACAATGTTGTAGTAGGAAGAAATTCAAGTGGGATGCTATTTTTCGCATTAACCCATTGCAAAAAAAACATATATTTTTTATACTGGGTGGCATCAAAGTGTTATTTTAAATCATTGCTTTTATTAAGCTGTTGTTTGAACTTTTAATGCTATATTTGCTTCTGACTTTATCTTTAACCTTTAATATAGTAGTGTATTGATTTAATTAATATGTGTTTTATACAGAAGCTGGATAATCTAGGAGAGAGGGTTATGTCTTTAGCTTTTGATGTTATATCTCGACTTCTAGAAACTGGCCCAGTGAGTTATCATTCAGTTCATCAGCCAATTAATATTTGTTTTCATTTTATTCCTTCTTACAAATGAATTATAATCATCTGGAAACAGGGATGGAGACTTGTTTCACCACACTTTTCATCTTTACTGGAGTCTGCAATTTTTCCAGCAATAGTAATGAATGAAAAGGTTTGATAATTATTGCTTCAATTTTGCTGTTTGTTATTATTATAAGTATTATGATGGTTGTTAATTGAAAATGCATTTGCATCAAAATATTAAGTAATGTTTACATTGAAATAATTTCTTCTTTTGGAGTAGGATATTACGGAGTGGGAGGAAGACTCAGATGAGTACATAAGAAAAAATCTCCCTTCTGAATTGGTATACACTTGTTCTATTTTGTGTTAATTACTTATTTATGCAACAATGATTCACCTTTTCCCCAATTTGTTTGACAGGAGGAAATTTCAGGATTGAGGGAGGACTTATTCACTCCAAGAAAAAGCGCATTGAACTTACTTGGTGTTATTTCAATATCAAAGGTCAGTTTTATCCTTAAGTCACTGAACTATGGAGTCCTATCCAATTATAGGCTTTATAGCATTGTGCTTGAAGTTTATTAAATCATGTTTGTAGGGCCCACCTGTTGCAGCTTCACTTACATCTAAACGTAAAAAAGGTGAAAAAAACAAACAAAAAGGTCGCAGTTCTATGGGGGAGTTATTGGTGCTTCCTTTTCTCTCCAAATTCCCTATTCCATCTCACACAAATGCACCAGTAAGGAAGATCACAAATGAGTAAGTTCACAAGCTCTTTTTCTGATTCAATAATTGTCAAATAATTTCCAAACTCCCCTTTGCACCTTTTCTATTAATATATTTTTTTAACTTTGTAATTATTTCATTCCTGGCAGTTATTATGGCGTTTTGATGGCATATGGCAACCTTGTAGATGTAAGATTTCAATCAGAAATGTTGAATTTCTTACATTTGTGAGATATAAAACCTTTTCCAAGACTATTAAATGTAATAATTATCATTTTACTTTCAGTTTCTGAAGGAGCAGAAACCTGCATATACAACTACACTAATCCGCTCAAGAGTGCTACCATTGTACAATGCATCTTTCTGTGATCCTTATTTGGTTGCTTCTGCTAACTGGATTCTTGGAGAGCTTGTTTCCTGTATTCCTGAAGTGCGTTTCTTTTTTCTTTTTTTCATTTTAGTCTCTTGTCTATACAAAAAGACATTAACGCCCTCTATTATTTTCAGGAGATGAGCTCTGATGTGTATACCTCACTGTTAAAAGCCCTGACAATGGAAGACACAGAGGATATTTCATGCTACCCTGTACGTGTATCTGCTGCTGGTGCAATCGCTCAACTTGTCGAGGTGTGTAGATTGAGATTGTTTTCTTCCGATTTCGCCCTTTGGTTTTAAACATTTGTGTTATTTATTTTTTTTTTTTTATATTCCGGTTTTGCCCTCTACAGAACGAATTCCTTCCACCCGAGTGGTTACCAATTCTTCAAGTTGTGGTTGGTAGAATCAGAGAGAGTAATGATGAAGAGACTGAGAGTGCCATTATGTTTGAGGTTCTTAAAACTTTAGTGGAAGCTGGAGGTGATGCTGTTGTACCTCATATCCCACATATTATTTCACTACTGGCTCAACATATTCTAAACCATATCCCTCTTAGTCCTGAGCCTTGGCCTCAAGTAAGTTTAATTTTTTTCCTTTTCATTTTTGTCTGAATAAAATTCTTTAGTTTTCAAAATAATATTTGTAATTTTGTGGTAGGTGGTTGCACGAGGTTTTGCAGCATTATCAGTAATGGGTCAGTGTTGGGAGGAATCTTTTCCTGGGGGAGTGGCGGATGATGCACAAAGTGAGGTTGTGGTTTCTGGTAGAGCCACCATTGACAAAGCTTTTACAGATCTTCTACAAGAAGCTTGGCTGAGACCTATGGAAGATGAAATTACAGAATCGCCCTCGCCATCGTCATGCTGCATGGACGATTCATCGACACTACTCGTATTCATCATGTCCAATCTCAACGAACATGATGAAATCCAGATAAAAAAAGTTACAAACCTCTTGCATGCATGGGCCCACCAGATTTCAAACTGGAGTTCTTGGGAAGAAGAAGAAGATTTATCAATCTTCAATTGCATCAAAGAAGCCGCTCACCTCCACAGAAAAATTAGTGTAACAAACTTCATTCGCAGGTCAAACAGCGGTCAACCCTCCATTATTGAAAACATTGGTAGCTTTGTCAGCAGTGCTTTTTCACAGTATCCATCTGTGATCTATCGAGCAGCATCTTCGGTTCATATACTCTTGCATCTTTCAACTTATTTTCCTGATGAAGAAATTGTAATGCGGGATTTGACCATGGCTTTTTGTCAGTCAGCATTTGATTGTTTTAGAGAACAACAATCAAAACCTTCTCTTTGGAAGCCATTGTTGCTTGCTATATGTACCTGTTATTCATGCTATCCTGATGTTGTTGAGAATACATTGGAGAAGGATCAAGTTGAAGGGTTAAAAACGTGGGCCCGGGCTCTTTGCTCCATCTCCTCCACTGAGTTTGAACATGGATTAACAACAGAGAATGAAATCAAGTTAACTGGTAAATAATTTTTTTTTTTAAATTCTTCTTTGAAACTCTTCACTGCATTATTTAATAATAATAAAATTTTCCAGTATTAACCTTGGCAAAAATGATTACCCGAATGATTACGGGTGGGAATGACGGTGGCGGGTTGTTGTCGGAGTGCTTGGCGGCAATGATGGAAGCGACTGTGCGGTTGAAAGAAGCTCAAGAGGAGGATGAAGATAACGATGAAAATGAAGATGAGAACAACACTGATGATGACACTGAGGATGATGAAGATGATGATGATGATGAGGTTTGACTTTTTGACTCTCATAGACCTTTTTTCTTTTTTTAACATTAACTGTTATTTGTATCAAGTAAAAAAAACATGGGATTTGGAATTATATCTTTGTTTGTTTTGTTTATTAGGATTCAGAAGATGATGGTGTACATGAAGAAACCGAAGAACAATTTTTGGAGAGGTGTGCACAAGCAGCCATTGAGATGGAAAACGGGACTAATCTGGAAGAAATAGATGAGGAAGATGAAGAGCAAGAAATAGAAATGGGTATGTATTATTAAGTTGTTCTGTTCTTTCCATATTAAGTAAAGAAGAGAACTTGTACTGTGACTGAGTAACATACTTTTTGTGTGCAGGAGAGTTGGATGAGGTTGATGCGCTAAGCATTGTGAAGTCATTGATAGAAAGTAATTGTGAAATAGTTTTGCAAAGAGCGGATTTGCCACAACAAGTTGTTTCAAGCTTTGTTGATGCCTTCCCTGGTTTGGTTTAGGGTGATATTTCTTTGCTTCTTTTGGTGTGTGCCATTTTTGCATTTAAATTGAGGAAAGTTGGTGTGATTCTTTTTGTGGAGTTATATGAGAATTTGTAGGTTGCATTATGCATGGGGTGGTGGGACATTATTTAATTTGAATGGTTTGACCAAGTGGTGGATGTGTATATTTTTATAAATGAGTTGATATTCATATGTATCTGAACTTTTATATTTTGTCCTCAGGTGTTTACTAAGTTTATGTGTATGAGTGTGATATGTATTTTGGAAGAAGCCATCTTTGGTACATGATTTTGCAAAGTAAATAAATAGCAATATTTGACTGCTGAATTGCTGATTTGTTGCGAGGATTCAAGACTCTTTGCTTTTGTTTTATACAAAACGGTGCAAATGGTCCCGGTGGTTAGTTGAAAATTGCTATTTTGGTTCAAAGTGTTTTCAACTAGCACTAGTGGTCTAAATTTTTTATTTTGTTCTGAGTTTGATTTAATTTGTTTTGAACTTTTATATAATGATAATTTTGCCTTTGCCTTTGTTTTTTGCTTTTTCATTATTTATTTAAATACTTTTGTAATTAAAAGAAAATAAAAATACTCTCTCTCTCTCTCTCTCTCTCTCTCTCATAAAAAATCGAGTGTAGTTTTTTCCTTCTTCACTTCAATTTGCAGGTCTAAATGAGTTTCAAGAACATCATGTTTAGATTTAGTTTCAAGCACATATCATGTTTAGATTTGGGTTTAAGAACAAATCCTTAAATCAGACACATATCATGTTTAGATTTAGGTTTAAGAACAAATCCTTAATACAGATCTAGAGAAATCACTGAACATGGATCTTAACTTGAAGAAATCACAAAGAGAGAGAGAGAGAGAGAGAGAGAGAGAGAGAGAGAGAGAGCCCACACTATAAGATATTTGTAGGATGGTTTTATATCTGACCATAACTCGTATGGTGTTTTATCGGATTTCTTTCGTGGGACCTTATTTAAAAGGTAGTTAGTTGAAAGTATAGCTTCCCCCCATATTGAGGGTGGCAACCCCAAACTTAACAACTTGACAATCATCATTTCTTTTAAGGTCTGAATTTTCTTTTCTGCCATGCCATTTTGTTGTGGTGAATAAAGTGCAGTAAGCTCATGTATGATACCATGAGTTGCACATAATTCCTCAAACGGTGATACATATTCACATTTACTGTCACTTCTTAGTACTTTAATTTTCTTATTAAATTGATTCTCAACTTCACTTTTATACACTTTAAACTTCTCTATAGTCTCATCTTTACTTTTAAGTAAATAGACAAAGCGTAATTTAGTCAATCATCAATAAAAGTGATAAAATACTTATTTCCACCTTTAGATGGAGATGATTTCATGTCACACACATCGGTGTGAATTAATCCAAGTAGTTCGGTTGTCCTTTGAATGGACTTGAAAGATTGTCGTGTTAATTTTGATTCAACACAAGTGTTGCATTTGTATTTTGAGTTGATGTAAAAGTGTGGTATATGATTGAGTTTAATTAAACGACGAAGAGTATCAAAATTAACATGTCCTAATCTAGCATGCCATATATTTGAAGACTCAAGCAAGTAAGTAGAAGAGTTATTCATTTCATTATCATTGTCACTTGGCTTAAGAGCCATTACACAAAGTTTAAACATACCCCTATTAATATACCCCTTACCCACATACACACCGTTTTTGGTTAACACAAATTTATCTTACTCAAACACCAAGCGAAAGCCATGCTTGTTCAACAACCAACCCGACACAAGATTCTTACGAATTTTGGGTACATACAACACATCATTCAACGTCATCTCTCTTCCCGACGTCATCTTCAACACAATCTTTCCAACACCTTGGATATCAGAAGTGGTCGAGTTTCCCATGAACAACTTGTCACCATTATCCACAACCTTGGAGTTTCTGAACCATTCTCTATTCGAGCAAACATGACGGGTAGCTCCTGTATCAATCCACCACTTCCTTGGATTGGACTCCATAAAATTAACTTCAGAAATAACCGCTGCAAGATCGATGTCAGACACATCTTTGGTTATCTTATCCACAACATTTGCCTCCTTAGCTTTCTTTGGAAGCTTGCAATTTGCAGCCCGATGACCCCGTTTGTCACAATTATTACAGTTTCCTTGAAACTTTTTCTTAAAAGTTCCACCTTTGGCTCCTAAGTTTGAACCCTTGCCTTTCTTTTGTAATTTTTCCTTTCCAGATTTGTTCTTCACAGAAGTTTGACCATGCTCCACCACATTAGCTTTCTCAGAAGTAGGGGTATAACTACTCTTTTGAGCTATCGTATTGTCCTCTTCAATTCGAAGGCGAACAATAAGGTCCTTAACGGACATCTCCTTTCTCTTATGTTTCAAGTAATTCTTGAAATTAACCCAACTAGGGGGTAGCTTCTCAATCATGGAAGCAATAGAAAAATGATCATTAAACCCCATACCCTCGGCATACATGTCATGTAGGAGGACTTATAGCTCTTGGACTTGGGACATAACCCTTTTGCCATCCACTATTTTATAGTCAAGAAATCGGGCAACCACAAATTTCTTTGTCCCGACATCTTCAGTTTTATACTTTTTGTCCAATGAGTCCCATAGTTCTTTGGCTGTCTTTGTAACAAAATACACATTATAAAGTGAATCAACAAGGCCATTAAGAACATAATTCCTACACAAGAAATTAGAATGTTTCCAAGCATCAATAACAGTTAAAGCTTGCACATCTCCTTCTCCTTCGAGCATCCGAGGAGCCTCTTCATTTAAGAATCTAGCAAGATTCAATGTGATAAGGTAGAAGAGCATCTTTTGCTGCCACCTTTTAAAGTTTAGTCCAGAGAACTTCTCAGGTTTCTCATCATGATTGACCGACATGGTCATCATTGGAGCTCCTTGAATACTAGGAGTACCATTAGGCTTTGGTGGTTGGGAACCTTCACCAGTAGTCATGCTACAAAAGGAAGCAAATGTAAAACTGTTAAAGATTAAAATTCAATAACAACTAAACTGTTAAGTATTGTCTATTTCCAGAAAACAGGTTCTAAAAAGCTGTGAAACAAAAGAAAGAATCTAAAAACTGTTTTAGAAAACAATTTCTGAAAACAATAACAGAATATGGATGCAATAACCTTAAACAGTTAGATACATGTAAATAGAAAAGCAGAAAAAACAGAAAATGTCTTAGAAAACGATTTCTGAAAACAGATTTTGCAAGTATGAGGGAAAAAAATTCATTTTTATAAGCACTGTAAGATGAAACAGAAACAATTTTTTTTTCAAGTTCGTATCGCACAAATGATTTGTTTTAAGACTGTTAGGAAAATAGAACCCAAAAACTGTACGAAAGAACAAAACCCTAAAAATTATTGACTGAGGCCTATGTTTAACACAATTTCCTTAAAACAAATTCGCCCTATATGAGTGTTTGTTTCCCAGGATACAACAGTAGAAAACAATTCTTCTAGATCTCCCGAACCATCACTTGGCCCAGATTATACCTTGGTTGCTGCAAGAGAGAAAAGATGAAGTAGAAGCATAAGAGAGGAAGAAAGTGATTTCGTTTCATTTGGTGTATTGAATCAGTCACATAGGGTTGTATATATACTACCCAATGTAACCGATGTAATTAAAACAAAATTGTAACTGTCACAATTAAATAAGAAAATTAATCAAGAAATCGAAACCAAAATCTATGATTAATAGCTATTAATTTGTTTTTGTAACTGTCAACCAAAAGGAAAAAATGTAAAAAGGTCCTTGAACTTTTCTGGTTGACCGGTGGTGCATTCGTGTCCGTAGGACGCGCGCTCGCACACAAGTTCAGTGACTCGAAGCCAATTTGACTTGCATTTGCACCCCTTGCGTGTGCGCGCAAGAGACAGTCTCGGTTCTAATAAGACTTACAAATGTAGCTATTCTTTGTAGTTATAAACCAATTTCCTTTTCATTCTCCCACCAATGTGGGATGAGTTTTAAAATCCACTTAACTTATTTATTTTCTCTTCCAATTGCCCTACTTTGAAATGTAATTTCTCATTCATTTTTAATCCGTTTTAGACGTGTGATATATTGAAACAAAGATATCACGGGGGAGAACACGAATATATAATCATTAATTCATTTTGATTATATTTAGAGTCCAAAATTTGTGCTAAAAAATGGAAAAAATCCATTTTTGGAAATTAATAAAACTAATTTTCCAACAAGATCCATAGGTTGCATGTACACTTAGGTAAATCGTTGTTTTGATTTTTCCGCTACCTAGTTTAGAGCGTATTTGATGCGTAGAAAACCCGACATATATAAGTCAAAGTTTATTCGTTCCTTTTTCCTTAACGGGAAAAACGATATCTTTGTCCCCTCGGTGATATGGTTTTAACTTATAGTGTTGGGCCCAACCAGGACTCGATTGATGTGTTCAATTTGAAGTCTTATGTCGTCATCACAAATCATGAAATCGGGAAACAAAATTTGGACAATTAGATTGATTCTAATCCATGTCTCATGTATGTATGATATATTGTAGAGTGGAGGAATATTTGATCACTTATCTTAGGACCAATGTCTGTTTAGTTTAGAGTTCAACAGTTGTTATGGAAGCACTATTTGCTGTTTAATTTAAAAGTATACTAGTAATTTAGTTTTAGACTTATCCAAGTGGGAGACTATTGGATTAAGTGTCTAAGCTAATAACTAAATACATACAATCTTGAATTATTAGCAAAGTCTTTTTGAGTTGCCCTCAAACCTAGTAATTGAAAAGGATGACTTTTAGAGAGAGAGAGAAAGAGAGAGAGAGAGAGACTGATTTATTAATTTAGTATGTGATTAATAAATTAATTAGAAACCAAAATGAATTTATTAATATATTATGAAAACAATATATTAATTAGATATTATATCATTTAATTAATAATTAATCAGGAATTAATTAGAGTTAATTTTGGGATTAATTAAAAGTGTAGGGACTGTTTGGTTATTTATTGAAAGTTGAAGCATGAAGATTCTCGAACCCATGGGATGGGGTGGACGAAATTGGCTAAGAATAGCCTATAATTTTCGTCCATAGGGCTAAGGATAAGGAGATAAGGCAACTTGATTATTATATTAATTAATTTGGGCCTTATCCCAAAAACCTTAGCTTTGGCCCCAAATTTCCTTCAACAATATAAACTCCTCCCTGGCATTCATAAGTTTGTGCACTCCTTTCCTCCAAGCCAAGGCCGAAATTTTAAGATCCCTTCTCCGCTCTCTTCAAGTATCCTAATTGCTAGGGTTGGGTGTGAACCATCAGAGGCATGAGATTTCTAGTGCTAGCTTCCAAGTGATTTCAAGAAGGATTGTTTGATTGTTTACTACAACAATAAAATAAAGTGTAATTCTTATAATTTTAAAATTACCTAGGGTTTTAGAGTTCTTGTTGTTTGATAGAATGTTACTTCAATAGAGTTATCAATAGATCTAATAGGCTGCATGTACCTTTAAGTGTATAACGATTTACCCGCGTCACTGATGCGGGGGATATTTAGCACCTAATTACTCCAAAATTATCAAACCCGGTAGAAATCCACATGTCAGCAAACTTATAAACTTGTTGAAATCCTCTTTTCTTGAAGAATCATTAGTGATTCTCATTTTTAATTAGGGTTTTGAGCGATAGATGGACCGAGAAAGGATTTTGAAAGAAAGGAGAGAGAGTGTGCGATAATGTTGAGAATGATTTGGAATCATCTCTATAAAAGAATAGAAATTAAATGAAAAGAAATCAAACTATTTAACTAAGAGAAATCAGATTATTAAAATGACATTAAAACGGTAAGATTAGATGGTGATAATCTGTTAATTGATTCCTAATTAAATGCCTATCATTTTTATTATTTAAAAAGAAATAAAAAATTCTTAGAAAATGACAAATGGAAAAGGTTGATGTGTCATTTTTAGAGAGCCTGTAAAATAAAAATGTAAATTATGATAAAATGACAAGTAGCAGAAAACTACTCTTTTATTATGTACGATAGACTTAATAGGTTTGGAATGGAAACTAAACCCATGAAACCCTTTTAGTGAACATTAAGTGAAGAAGTATGAATTTTATGTTGATTTTTAGTCAAGCTCTTAATCCATTAAGATGCTCTTATTATGCCTCTCATATGTGGGATGTTTAGAACTTATATCTTGCTAGAATTGATGGTTATGAGCTTGATAGTTAAGTGCTTAATGAGTGAGATTAAAAGGGGTGTAAACATAATGGTATTGTGATTTTATGAATCTGTCTCCTATCTTTCAAAAATCATATAAAATCATTGGATTGTTCAAATTGTATGAAAATATATCTATGAAAAAGGTATGGATTTCTTGTTTCATCCATTTAATGGGCTTGATCTGATTCCAACTACAAATTACATGCACATTGGTCCATAAAATTCATAACAAAATCTAGGAAACTCCAAATTACATGAGGTTTTGGGATGTAATTTGGTAAGAATATATCTTTACTTCCTTCGAAAGGCCTTATCATGATTCTATTCCCATGTTGGATGAAATTGGCATTCTGTGTAGTTTGGTGCAGGAAGATGGCTATTTGTAATATCTATCTTGTAAAATTTGTAATTAATTACAGAAAATTCACATGAGGTCTTGGAATGAGTTTAGAGAAAGGAGTCTAGTTTAAGATATATGTTTTCCAAGGAATGATCCTTACTCCTTTTGGGATGTTGACCATCTTTATATATTGGTCTAAAATACTGGTTGATTTTTATAGCAAAATTGTAAGATTGTAGAAAAATATAGAAAGAATGTTCGAACATGTTTTTTATATCCGCGAAAAGCTAAGAAAATGTTATTTAGCAATACATGTTAACCTTTAAAATAAACGGGGATAAGTTGGGTAAATCGATCCACAAATTGATTTTTGTCACGACAATAAAAGTAAAAATTAAGTAATAAGTATTATTAAGTGATACTTGAAATATGAACCAAGTAGAATTAGAGGTTATCAATATGATATATAAGTGTTCAGAGAGGGAAAAGTTTATCTTAGCCCATACCAGTAGTGTTGAAAGTTCATCTTAGCCTACAACAGTAGTATTGTTAAGTGATTTGTTGATTTAAGTGAGTTATACTAACTTATTTATTATGTTGACCTTGTCTATGGTTATTATTCCCAGAAAGGTGATACGTTATTTTTTATTACCGGGAAGAGGAATAACAAGTATCATACAAGTTATAGCGCAAAACAAAACCACACTACAAGTACTCGACTTTTATGAAATAAAAAGTCTTACCATTCGTTATTTGTTGAGTTTTGGTTGTTTTGGTCTATGGTTTGGTTTTTACTTGAACAAACAAACAAAAAATGGTTAAAATAAGAAAAATATAATGAGCACATATGAGACACTACTACCTTATATGATATATTATTATAAACTATTTTTTTCTAGGAATTATGTTATCTCTCCCATTTACATCTTATTATTTGTTAATTTTCACTTTCCTATCACTCGAATATTTATGTTTTTCTCCCTTATATGCATATTTGGATCGGATTCCAATTGCAGCCTTTTCATGTTCGATACAAGTAAAAAGTGGGCTTCAAAAAATTTAGAAATGGGCCTTGCATGAAGCTCATTCATGCTATATAAATATATAACAAGCGACTTCCATCGCATTTGCAGAAGCCCTAGCCGTCACGATGCAGATTTTCGTAAAAACCCTAACCGGGAAAACCATCACCCTAGAGGTAGAATCCTCCGACACCATCGACAATGTCAAAGCGAAAATCCAAGACAAGGAAGGCATCCCACCGGATCAGCAACGTCTCATCTTCGCCGGAAAACAGCTGGAGGACGGCAGAACCCTAGCCGACTACAACATCCAGAAGGAATCCACTCTCCACCTTGTCCTCCGTCTCCGCGGTGGCGCTAAGAAGCGTAAGAAGAAGACCTACACCAAGCCAAAGAAAATCAAGCACAAGCATAAGAAGGTGAAGCTTAGCGTGTTGCAGTTTTACAAGGTCGATGATTCGGGAAAGGTCCAGAGGCTGAGGAAGGAGTGCCCTAACGCTGAGTGTGGCGCCGGAACTTTCATGGCTAATCACTTTGATCGACACTATTGTGGAAAGTGTGGGCTTACTTATGTCTATCAGAAGGCTGGTGGAGATTAATTTATCAGGTTTTTGCTTAAAATTTATCATGAGACAGATTATTATTTGAGTTTTTTTTAGATGTTTTAAAATCTGCGTTCAGACTTTTTTTGATTTTATCATATCAGTATGAATTTTGGGTGATGATTTATTTTCATAGATGATGCTATTATCTTCGTTATGGTATATCATGACATACCTTTATATGAGTCAATTGTTCATGATTATTGCAGCAGGCCCGTTTTTATTTGAGATTTATTGTGAGTTGTGAAAAGTGGAAAGTTTACTTAAGGGCATTCAACATGTTCCTCATAGTTGAAGTATGTATATTAGCCTAATTCTTTTGGGTTATAGGAGTAAATCCTTAATTTCAAATTGCACTATAAACTGCACTGTTACCAATACCTCACTCATAATGTTCGTTAGTTTGGTGAGATGAGTTAAATATCATCTCATTCCAATAGGTATTATCAACACATTGCCACATAAGTACATGTTTCCGAAATGTCTTTATTATCACTTCCAAACGGTCGTGAAATACCAAACCTCACTCTTTCAAAATTAATTCACTCCATCGAAGATGGTAGAAAGATGAGGAGATATTCGGCACAACTCTTGACTTGACTTGACTTAACCTTTTTAGCTTTCATTTTTTAAGTAACTTCTTTTTAGAAGTTTGGTATAACGTGTATTTTTTGTTTAAACTTTGATTTTTTTTAAAACTTTGATTTATGGATTTTATACAATTTCTTTTTAAAGCTTCCATAATTTTTTATAACGTTATTTTTATAAAAAAAACTTCGATTTTTAATTTTTTTACTGTTTCTTTTAATATTAATTTTAGTTTTGGTTGCATCTTACTTCACATGTGATTCCTTTATAAATTTTGTAGATATTGTTTATAATATATTTTTATATTTTTTATTACTTTCCTTCTTTATATTCTTTAAATTATTTATTTATTTTCTTTTGTAGAAAAAGTCTGATAGCTTTTTTTTATATATTTTTTAAGATTTGTTTAGAAACTTTATATATATTTTTTGTAGTTTTTTTTCAATGTTTCAAGACTAAAATTATTAAAATTTTGATATTTAATTATTTTTAGTTTGTAAAGTTAGTTTATTTAAAGTTCGGTTTAATACATGTACATGTTAAAAACAAACAAGCTTTTTATTACATGCTAAGCTGTTTGGTCCATATTTTTTATTGTGTTGTTTAGAGTTGCATAGGTGCTCTGCAAACTTCATAAATTTTAGTTTCTAAAAACGAAACAGCACCAAAGTGGCTGATGTGTGTGCTTGTTCTGAATTACATTGATGAACAATGTATTTATTTAAGAATCACTATGAGATTAACATGATCAGAGCCTTGACCTTGAGGAGTTTTAGAGCCTAGAGCCTTGCATGACCTTGAAGAGGTCCATAACTGCACCCAACCTAAAAAGGCAAAATCGAAAAATTGAAATTCAAAGAATCGAAAACTGAACTGATTTACAAATTCAATTCATATATGGTTTCGGTTTGTTAGGTTTTTATGTTTAATTATCTTTGTATAGAGATGAGGTCGGTTTTGAAACAGACTGAACCAATTCAAAATTTAAATCGAAAATGAAATTGAAGGAACTAAGAATGGAATCGATATACAACCTGTATTGTTTGTTGGATAGATAGGATGTTGACAAAGTGGATTATTAATCATTAGTAAAATGTCATATTTCTTGAAATGAATTTGTATATGTTATAAAAGTTTTCCAACATATTGCATAGTATCGAATATTTTGTTTAAATATTTAAGAATGAATTATGAATATCTACTTTTTAGACGATGGTAACTTGCGTGAAAGAACATGTGTTGTCATTGCACTAAAAAGTAGATACCAAATTTTGAATCTTTGGAATCATTAAACGTTTTTTTGGCTTGAAGCTTATCACTGCTTTAACCATTATTGACTAACAAGAATGATTATCTTTTTTTGTCCTTTTGAAATGTCACTTTTTTTGGTTGGATTACAACTCGAGTGAATGCAAAGCTATTTGAAATAGTCAAAATAAAAGGTGTTATATTAATTTATAAAACAAAAACCATTTTAAGAAAACATTTTATGGAAAAATGTCCCAAACCGCCAATTCCTTAATATTTAAAGGTTTATAGTGTCTAAACATATGAGGTGTAACAATACAATTAAGAGACAAAGACAAAGTAAGCATTTTACATCATACTTAACTCAAAGTCCATTGGTTAATCCATTTTCACTATTCCTCTAAATTTCCAATATGAACACATTTTAAAATAGGTAAGTTAGGCTTAAGAAGTTTAGTGAGTAATTCTTGGGTTTGAAAAAAAAACAAATAAACACATTTTAATAATAATCCATAACCCCTTCTTTTTCAAAAATAGACAAAATCATTAAAACTCTAAGTTCGGGGAAAACATTGCAAAACATAAGTGCATTGTTATAACATAATAAAACTATAGGAAAACAAACACCACTAAAAATACAATATATATGATATGAATTCATACCCGAAACGCCACACCATCTAATCTCAAGTCATAATTGTCTCTCATTCATAAGGAACTTCCCAAGGTAAAACCAAAAGAAAAAGATGGTTAAAGATGCTTAGATAGAAATAACACGAAACCTAATACTACAAGATTCTTCAACATCATTAATCTGAAAGATCTATATGTCCAAAAGTCATTAGAGAATGATATTTGCTAATAACATATCATCATATATGGTTACACCTTATAACACGTTACTATTTGGACCCTTAGTGTTTCATCTAATTCTAACATATAACTAGCTAATTGGAACTAAGGAGAAAATGACAATTTAGTTTTGACTTTCCCAGTCAAAACTATAATACATACAAGCATGACTTGTGTGTTGCTTGTTGTCTTTCCTCTTTCATCCATACATGTTGTAAGATGTTATGATTTGAGTTGTAAGAATGTATGGTCCTTTTCTTCACATGTCTTAGAGTATCTCAAAGGATTAACCTATACTATAGGTTAAAGTTATTGCCACCTTATCATACTATTAATTTTTGACCTATAAATAAATGGTTTATCCAATGGTTAATCTCATCGATCTAAAATATTTTTTAAAACCTCTTAATTAGTTAATCAATTTTTAAACACAAATTATATCTTAATACTAAATATAAAATACAACTATATCAAGTTTTTATTTATATGATACAATATGAAATTTGTTATTTTTTAGTTATAAAAATAAAATAAAAACATTGAAGATATTATATAATAGTTATAAAATGAAATATGTTTAATGTTGCAAGGGTTAAATGTACACATATGACAGTATATTGACTACTAAATATATATTGAGTGGTCAAAATAAAAAAGCAAAAAGTTGTTTACTTCAATAATGTTAAGTGGTTAATAAAAAAGTCAATAGTAATAAACTCTAAAAAAACCTCTAATTGGAGATGCTCTTAGTATATAAAGAAGTGTAAGAAAAACCAGCTAGTTTTTCCATCTTATTTCTTCTCTTCTTTTGCTCCCAAAATTGAAAGCATGTTTATGCTTTTCCCTCTCCTCTATTGCAAGGTGTAGTGTAGAGTTAAAGTTCATATTAGTTTCTTCTCCTTATGGCTTATTTGATATAGACTTTTAAGGCTTAATAAGTGCTTAATACAAGTGAATACTAGCATCTTGAAGTGATTTATCCTTTCTTGGTGGATGTACATAGCTTCTACTTTGGAGTTTCTTCCCATCTTCATCAACTTCCAACCTCTCGAGAGGAATCAAAGCCTTCAAAGGTTGTAGTTATTTTCTTCCTATGGTTGTGTTTTAATCTTCCCATACATTTAAAAAGGATCCTTGGTGGGTATAAAAAGGTTTTGTTGATATTTATTTTCAAATAATTCCGTTGCTAATGTCGTAGTTTTGACACTATAATTAGACTATTTTTTAATATAAACCCAACATTATCATCACTTAGGTAGCATGTGATCCATCTTACATGAAACCATAGAAAGGGTTTGCAAGGCTCTTCCCCACGTGGAGGCATTTGAGAATGTCACCCACAACACCATTTCATTATTTCATAATTGGTGGATATCCAAAGTTGTCATAAAGTGTCCAGACCTCACAAGTCTAATTCCAGCATGGATGCACATGATCATTTTTTCAAAAATTAAAATATAGAAAATATCAATAAAATGTACCATCAAATAAATATAGTATTGTAAACAATTATATACATATAATCTTACAACAATTAATAAACATATCAAAGTATAATGTCATAATAGAGAACATATGGGTCATATACTCACCTTAACTATAGAATGGATATTCAACACCTACATGATCATAACAAGACAAATAAATAACACTACTTATTTTTGATATGCTAATTAGGATATTACACTTAGTTAACTCTTTTAAACCCTTAAATCTTCATAACATGACCTTATATGACTGATGGAACCATCTAAGTGATCCTCCAATACATCAATGTCAAATTAGAATAGTTATATGATTTTTCATAGCTTAGTACACAACCTGTGTATTTTTTCAAAGGAAACACTTGATGGGTTTTTATAGAAAAAAAATAAAACTTCTTCTTATAACGACAACAAAAACAATTTTAAAATAATTATTACTTTAAGACCATTTAAAACCAAACCAACATGGATCCAATTACATGAGTTAGAAAGATTATAAAACAACCACATGATGTTTAGGATGACAACCTTTGAAGCCTTTGATCCCACTTGAGAATTGGGGGGGTTGAAGTAGATAGAAAAGAGCTCAAAGTAGAAACTATCTATAATGTATCCACCAACAGGTATGAGCCATAAAGAATGCTAGTTCTTACTTGTATTTAGTATTTCTTAATCCTTTAATAACTAAAATCATTTCAGTCTTAAACGAGAAGCACTTACAACAATAACTTATTTCACTAGTCTTCAAAAGAGAGAAAGAGGAGTGGGAATGAGTGACTTTAGGCCAAGAGAAAAGAAAGGAAGAAGAAAGCATCAAATAACAATCCTTGCATCTTATTTATACACACACATCACATCTAAGGACTATACCTTCAAAGAATCAAAGGTAAGGCCATGTAAGAAGCATGTTGTGTGTATAAAGATGGCTTACAAGCAACTTCATATCCATTTCATGGATTCGACCATAATGAAAGAAAGAAGTATATGGAGTGTCTTACACTCAATCTTATTTCTTACATGTGCATTAGTTTATATAAATCAAATCTAAAAAATCCAAAAATTTGTCTATGGCATGTTAATTCATACCTTATGAATCAATGATTAGTTACACTCTTAGAATATATTATTTTCACAAAAATAATAATCTTTTCAATTAAATACAAGAGTTGATAATATTTATTAATAATCGAATTATAGTAAATACTCAATAAGTGATTACTTGATAAATATGTGACCTATAGAATCACATGTTATTGATAATATAATTCTAGACTGATTCTTGAACATATAGATCCAACAATCTCCCACTTGCATAAGATTCATTACATATTGACATAGACAATAGTTGACATCTGGCAACATAATATTGCTCCTAATAACACATGGAAAGGTGCCATTCAACAAAATCCAATTCCAATAGCTCAAAGCTTCAATTGATGTATAAGGTGTTGTATCGGTTATCCATTTCACAGACATCATGTTGAGCATACGACATGGATCACAATTAATCTCATATGGTGTTCAACTTTTCATAAGGCCTTAGATGTCTAACTCTGAACGAGTAAGAGGAACAAATCCCGTCTTGAATATATACACTTTTTATGTAGTTCTTTCTATTCCCAATGATGGACCTTATAACTACCTTTTTATAGGAACAACGATAAACAATATTAAAGCACATCAATCTCTACCCTCATTTCCCAAATATGCATCCCAAGTCAAAGAATATAAAGATAATACCTTTGATCAAGCATCAATTATGATAACGATCCATAAAGTGATCTTGATGAAGGTCATGTCCCATACTTCTTGTCCAACAAATACCTATGAACTTGGTTGCAACCCTTTGCTATTTTCATCTCCATGAAAATCAATAAATCCAATTCATATTAGTCTTATCTCATAGTTGCTCCCACAACTATGCCCGAACATGGACATTAAGAATAACTAGATTATTTAAGGATTAATAATGCTAATATATAACATAATAAGTATTTAATGAAAAGATCATATCCAATACATGAAATCCTTACAATAGGTGTTGCTTACATTGTTCTAATATCCAAATACTAACTTCGAGTCAAATCTAATTACTAGAATAACGAAGTCCTATAGCTCGAGTGTGGCTTTCATGATTAGCTAGTGAAGTGGCTTCGTTAAATAGATCTATCAAATTTGATTTGTATAAACTTTGCGAATACTAACATTTGTGCTTCATATATATATATATATATATATATATATATATATATATATATATATATATATATATATATATATATATATATATATATATATATCTCAATATAGTGAAAACTCCCGAGGATGTTTTAGGTGCTCATTAGCCCAACATAAAGAAATATGGATCATAAGCCACTTTATAAGAATGAATGATTTACCAAATCAATCCCCATTTATTTAATTAGTCTCTTTTTTATCACAAAATTAATTCCAAACTAATTCTTGATCGATACTAATTAAATAATATGATTTCATATTAATATATTAGAACTTATAATATATTAATAAATCGTAAATATCCTCTTCTCATAAAAGTCTATCCAAATTGTTCCGATGCCATGTAACCCAAATGTACCATGCTAAATTGGGTCAAGTACATACCAAATATAGTTATGGACTTAGACACCTTATCCAACAAGATTCACATATGTTAGCATTGTTCTTGCAGCTTCACAACGTGAACGATTTCGCCTTTTGACAACACCATTCTGTTGAGGCGTGTATCGTGAAGAAAAATTATGCGTAGTTCCTTTGTCTGTTAAAAATGAATCAGGAACATTGTTCTTAAATTATGAGTCGTTTTCACTCTTGATCTTTTGAACCTTTTTCTTTAAGCTTGTTTCAATATGTTTGATAAAGTCGATCATTGCTTGAGCAGTTTCAGATTTTAACCTGAGAAAATATACCCAAGTAAACCGTGAGAAATCATCAACAATAACCAAAATGTACCGTTTCTTGTTGATTGTTTCAACTGTCGATGGTCCACAAAAGTCAATATGAAGAAGTTCTAGTGGTTCAACAATCTTCGAATCAATGACAATTGGATGACCTTGTCTATGTTGCTTTCCCTGCTCACAAGCTGCACATAAAGTATCATTATCAAACTTTAAGACAGGTAAACCACGTACAAGATAATTTACCACCAATTTATTGAGATTTCGAAAGTTCAAATGAGAAAGTCTTCGATGCCAAAGCCAACTGATATCTGAGGAAGCTTTTAAAAGTAAACATACTGAGGGAACACCAACAATTGGTTTTATGTCGAGCGTGAACATATCGCCTTTTCTTTTGGATTTGAGCAATATTTCTTTTGTGTCAATGTTCGAAATGACACTGCCTTCATTAAACACCACTTGATTACCAGTACCTACAACAGGTTGCGAAACACTAATCAAGTTATGTTGAAGACCTTCGACACAAGCTACCCTATTCTCTGTGAATTTTCCATTCGTTACTTTTCCATATCCTTTGACTTGACACTTCTGATTGTTGCCAAATTTCACTACTCTAACATTCTCCAAATTTCGATAAACAAGCAACTTTTCTTTCCTTCCAGTCATGTGACGAGAGAAACCACTATCAATGTACCATTTGTCATCGTATTGCTCGTCACACAAAACCTGCAATCAGTGAAAGAATTTAGATCCCCAAGGCTGTTTGGGTCCTTGGTGATTAGATTGGAAAACATTGTGAAATGAAGATCCTAAGACCCAATTACAAACTTTTGATTTGAGACTATCAATTAGGTCCACTTTATTAGTTAAAGGCACATAAATGTAATTATTCACAGGTTTAGAGTTTCCACAAACTTTCGCCTTTTGCTTCTCACAACATTTCTTATTCACCTTTGCTTTCAACATAGGCCTCTACTGTTTGCCTGTGTGTTGCGAATCTTTAGAAGAAGAACTTCCATTAGAAGATTCATTCAAATACTTTTCATAAGCTTCCTTGATTTGTTGTTGAGAGAACTTCGTTGATTGAAATGATTTTTCTTTTCCTTCAAGCCAATGATTAATGTTTTTCACATCTGGATTTCCTTTTGCATACGAAACTTTGGAAAATTGTTTCGCAAGAGGATTTGGAAAATTTGGTTGTTTTGGTGTGAAAGTCACTTTTCTTTTAGTGTTGATTTCATCAAACTTTTGAGTTGAGACTTTTTGTGAAGAAACATGATTTTGATAATTCTTCGAATTACTCGAAAATCGACTTTGTTTTGAAAAATGATTTTATGGAAATCTTGTGTGAAGATTTGTATATGAATTCCTTGTTGATTGATGATTTACAAATTTCTTTTCATTTGATGTTTGATTATTAGTTTAAGAAGATGATTTTGACCCTTGAAAGTTAGATTTTGAAAACTCACGTTGTGGTTTATTTTGAGACAAGACTTGTTTAGTTAGAGCAGGATTTTTCTTGTTTTCAATATTCTTTGAAAAAGATTTCTGAACAAATTTAGACTTTTTCAATTCAGATGATTTATTTGGCAAAACAATTGATTTCTTTCGAGACTCAATAACTTGCCAAAACACTTTCTTTCTGGCTTGTCTCTTTGAAATTCCACTTTCTTTCGAAATCTTTTCAATTTGTTCCTTAAACTCTTGAGAATTTATCTTGACATGTTTGGAAACATTTTCAACTTGTTTTGGAACCTCATTTGAATTTTTTGAGTTTTCAACCCATTTTAATTGTGGTTTTTTTTCTTTGAAAGATGTAAGAATTCTTTGTGAGATTATTTACGACAGTGCTTTGATTTGCAAAAAATCATTCTTTCGACGCTTTCTTGTTATCCTCTTCAACCAAGTTGTTAAATTCAGGTTTAATTTTATCACAATTTCCTGTAGTGACAAAAACCTGGTTCGGAAAGATAAGATCATTTGAGCACTTGAATTTTGGATACACAACTGTATTTGTTTCAAGGTAATGTGAACCTTTTTCTTTCATTACCTTGTTGAATTTCTCAATTTCATCATAGACTTGATCAACGACAACTCTTGGAGTTTCCTTTGGAACATCATCATGTTTTGTGGTTTCTTTCGACACATCATCATCATCATCATCACTATTTGTTTGACTATCTTCGATAGTTACATGGTCAAGATCATGAACTTTTGAAATTGAGGGTTGAGCAGTGTCTACATTAACCTTAGAATCATCACATTTTTCTTTTCCTTTAGCCAATGATGTGACATTAATGACAGACAAATGAGAACAATCGATAACTTCCTCCTCCTCAATTTCATTAATATCATCAGAATTATCTTCGATATCAACAAAATTAGATTGAGGGCCAGATTTCGAATTCTCAGTTCTTTTCAAAAATTTTATTTGTTCATTTTTGGTCAAAGTATCATTTACAATATCTACTAATTCATTAGCACTCAGAAATTCTTTAATTTTAACAACACCATAAGCATATCTATTATCTGGTACTCTACCAAATTCAACAAGGTTTGTTCACAATCATAGGAAATATAGTCAATTTTCTCCCTTTCAAATACCAAAAAGGGCAAAAGTTTCCTATGTTGGTCCTTGCTAATATCCGAAGAATGATGTAATGCTGTCAATTTTCCATACAGTCTTTTGGCAGAGTTACAATATATATTTCACTGTTTTAACAACAATTTAACATCTGCATTTAGTCTATCCCTATCACACATCAAATTAGTTATTTGCATATCTAAGTATTCTATTTTGATTTGCTTCGAATCCAACATCTTCTTGGTTTCTAAGAGTTGTGTGTTTGACTTCTTAGCATCATTACCAACAGAAATAAGTAGATCATTAACGTAAGTAATTGCTGCATAAAATTCAGATATAATTAAATCATATGCACTAAAGGGAATATTAAAAGATTGCAAAAGAGAGCGTACCTGAGAAGTCATTGGTGATTTGTTCGAAGATGTTGAAACGAAGCATTTCCCAGTTATTTTTTCTTCCTCTTCATCCTCATGCTTAGCAAACATCGCTCCATGGGTAGGATTTCGTGGTTCTTCATCATCTGAGCCAGATGACCAAATCTGGTATGTACCTTCATCTTCATCCATACCTTTGGCCACCAGTGACAAACCTTTCTCTTTTGGACGTACCTCTTCTAGTCTTTCGACATAGTAAGCCTCATCTTTGATCTTACTTTTCTTCTCATCTCTCTTTCTCAGCATACAATCATTCGCCATGTGATTCACTCCATTACAATAACGGCAGTCGAATCCTAAGTCTCCTTTTAGCTTTTTCTCCTTCTTCTCCTCATCAACACGAACTTCCTTCTTCTCAATCTTCTTCTCTTCATTCACATTCTTCGTAGCGAAGTTTCCTTTTCCATCAGTTGTTTGTGGCTTTGCATTAAACTTTTCTTAAAGAACTTCATTACTCGATTGATAGAGTAAAATGCTATGGCTTCGTCATTTGAATTGACAATCAGACCTTCATCCTTAGAATTCTCTTTCTCAACACTTTCTTTCTCAGCTTCTCTCCCTGAAACCTTCGATACAAGAGCCAGTGGACCACCAATACTGATTTTTGACTCTTCAACTATTTCATTCACTTCAGCTTCATGAGTTTTCAACAAATTGTAAAGATCATTCAAGGTGAAATAATTAAAACTTTGTTGAGTCTTCACCATCAGACTAAAATTTCTCCATTCTTTGCAAAGCCCCATAATGAATGTGAGATTATACTCCATAGTTGACCTGGTGATTCCATATTGATTGCACTTGTATATGAGCTCATTCCGACGATCATAATATAATTCAATGGATTCACCTTCTTTCTGTTTGAACTCTCTTAATTCCACCAGACAATGTTTCACTGAATTGATTTTGGTCTTCTCACTACCTTGATACTCTTCTTTCAAAGTATTCCAAATTTCTTTGGCAGTTTTATAGTTACGTACATATTTTTACACAACTGGAGGAAGAGTGCCTCTTAGTTCACGCATACACTTCTTCTCATTCTTCAACAATCTTTCAGATTGTTCATTGACATTTTGATTTGTTAAAGAAGTTCCAATGCTCTGAACAACATCAGGAGGACGAACATTACCGAGAAGACAGTTCCATAGTTCTTCATCGATACCGTTCAAGTAGTCTTCCATACGATCAACCCATTGATCGTAGAATTAGGGAATCAACATATGAATTTTGGTAGAAGAACCAAGAAGATGAGAATAGGACGTAATTGTGTTCATGTTGAAATTCGCCATTGATGTACGAACATAATTTCTAAAAAGCTTCAGGAATTTGAAAATTAAAGGATAAATTTGTCAGAAAACACAAATCAAACACTCGACTAAACAAACTAATCGCATAATCGAATCATAATTGAAGATATAAGAAGATCTTCAGAATCAAAAGTGCGGAAACTTTTGAATCTAGAATGAGACTCAAAATACTTTTGACACGAATGAAAATCAGATCATTGCAGAATGATTCCTGCTCTGATACCAAATATAGTTATTACGTAATCGAGTATGAATTATAGAATCAAAATGATATTAAAACGATGAACACACGATCTAAATAATATCTGTATGACTCGATTATGTTTTCAATGAGTACAGAGTGTTTTAGACAATTACATAAAAGTTCTTATCTAACTCTAGTACCGAACACTTATTTATAGGGAACAAGAAAGCAAACAAAAAATATAAGGGACTAGACTTGAAAAACTTCAACACTAAAGTATCCTTATAATAACATTACATATTAACGAAACTATCCCTTGACCTTAACTAATTTTGACATCAACAATAAATGAATTTAATAAAATTTACAAGTGAATTTATTTAAAATTCATATATAAATTTACTTAGATGTATACATTTCAGTATCATATGGTAATTTAATATACTAAATTGTATATAATCTCGATTCATATTTGAAATCTCAATGAACTGAATTAATAAAAAAAATATTTTTATATCAATATAAATATCTTTTTATGGATATACTAGATTATTAATTTTGATTTATTTAATTTTATTTCAATAAAAGCTAATCCCTAAACATATAAAAAGAAACAAACAAAAAATATATATTTTTCGATAATCATATGTATTTTTGAACATCTACTATAAATAAAACAAACGTGCTGAAAAAATTGATTCGTTGGATTTTTTACCATATTATTTAATACTTAGAACTTTTACCTATATAAATTGCGAGTAATTGTCATCTTTTAGACAAGTTCCATCCTATGTTTATAATTGAAACGACTCATTATAATTGAAAAGGTTGTCCATTAAATAAGCACGACCTTCATATCAAGTGTAATGCAATGTTTTTCTATACTATCACGTTAACGCCCATCAATAGAGATTTATTATCCTCGATAACGTGTGGCCCATCGTTTGGATGGTGAAAAGAGGCAAAAGCAATATATAACTTTCTTAAGGTGTTGCAAAATATAGATATTGGTACGTAAGTAGAAGATGAATATAAAAAATTGTATCAAGGTACAAGTTCTTAAAAAAAAGGTTAATGTGGTTATAGGGTAAGGATATATAATTATATATGTAGTGTTTTTAAAAATAACATTAATTAACAGAGCACAAATAAAAAATAACATGTGTATTTTTAAAACAAAACTTAGAAATTGTTACAAATTTTTTATTTGGTTAGTTATCTTTTCATAGGTTTTTTAGTTCATAATTTGATAGTCATATATTTATTTTTTCATTTTTTTAATTTACGTAACTTGTTTATTGTATAAATAGCATGGATTTTTATTTATTTTATAATATTACAAATTACATATCAATATTAATCTATTTTTAAGATGAAATATATATATATTATGTTATAGTATTCATAGTTTATTGAAAAATTATGATCAATAAATTGTAGATGATACAACATAAGTTCTTTGCTTGAAAAATACGGATTTTGATCTTTAATTGCAACGTATAAAAATTGTTAATTTAAATATGGTTGGTTAATTTTTATAAAGAAACAAAAATCCTTATTCTAATAAAAGAATAGTTTTATTCTCCTTTTGACATGTGTCATCTTATTAAACCTTTTAATTAATGCATATTATATATATTTTTTTTGACATGTGTCACCCTATTATGTCTTCTAATTAATAATTGCCACTTGTCAACATATTGATTATTCATTTTAAATTTTAAATTTCCCACTGTATTTACATTAAATTAATAGCATTAAAATAAAAATTAAAATAAAATTAATACAAATTATAAAGTGATATAATTTCACATATTTTAAATCAATGATTATAATTTTATATATAACTAAAAAATATCTTAATTAATAATTTATTTAAACTAATTGATTAATAACTTTGAGTTTTTAGTATAAAAGTTTAATTAATTTTGTAACCGTGGTTTCCACGAGTTATAAACTAGTGAACTAATAAATTAGCAACGGCTGGTTCCCATGGTTCATAACATTTTCGAAAGTGTGAGAATCGGATATTCACGGTTTAATAATGTAATATTTTTTATTTTGTATATATTTTTTAGAGTAAATTACACGGATGGTAGATCTTTGGAGATGATTCCGTACTACAGTTCAGTGGAGGAACTTTAGGACACCCTTGGGGAAATGCACCCGGTTCCGTAGCTAATCGAGTAGCTCTAGTCCCTATGGTTTAGGGTAATTTGCGCGTTTGGTTCCTAACTTACTTTTTTAACTCGGAAGGTCCCTACTGTTTGTTTTTGTTACGCGTTTGGTCCCTGTCTTACCTAAAAAGACTATTTTTCCTTTGATTTTTTAATTTATTTAAATAAACACACCCCAACCCCACTTCCCTCACCTTATTTTACCTATCCCACAATTTTTTCCTATATAAATAATAGTCTTTTTAAAGTAAGACATGGACCAAGCACGTAATAAAAACAAACAGTAGGGACAAAGTGCGTAACAAAAACAATCAGTAGGACCTTCCGAGTTATAAAAATAAGTTAAGAACCCAACGCGTAAATTACCCCAAACCATAGGGACCATTCATGTAATTTACTTTATTTTTATTGTTTAAACGTACATTATATATGATCATTCATATGGCCATATATCGCATTCAACATTCTCATCTTCAACTCCACCCCCATAATGGAAACCTCATCGCGCAACTTCTCCAATTCCTCTTCTTTCAACAAGTCCAACATCGATCAGGAAGGATGGGTTAAAAGCATGCGTAAATCCATTGCCGAACCTGATAATGAAGAAATATCTAAATTCCCTGTTTGTATATTCAGTGTCCCTAAAGTACTCCTTGCAACCGATCCTGATTCCTACATTCCACAACAAGTCGCGTTAGGTCCTTTCCACCATTGGCGAGAGGAGGTATACGACATGCAAAGGTACAAGCTTGAAGCAGCACGACGTACCCAGAAGTTAATGAATACAAGCTTCGAAGAAATGGTGGAGGAGATGAGGAAACAAGATGAGGCTCGAATCCGTGCTTGCTACCATAAGTTTCTTGATATGTCTGGAGAGGTACTGGTTTGGATTCTAGCTGTTGACATGGCGTTTTTACTGGAGTTCCTTCGCGTGTATTCCGTTAAAGAACAAGCTCGGTCATCAGTAGAAAATTGTACATCCTCAGTTTCTCATTTGGTGGATACTTCCGGGAGCTCTAAAATGTCGCAGATGGCGATTCTTCGTGATTTGGTTATGGTGGAGAACCAGATCCCATTGTTTCTGATGAAGACGATGGTGGAGAATCAGATTCGAGATGATGAAAACAAGTCTGCAGCGGAGACGTTGAAGTCCATGTTGATGGGATTGTACCATGAGGTTTCTCCATTTAAAGAAAAACAGCTTCCTGATATTGATATCGACGACTGTGATCACCTCCTCGACTTTCTTTACCACATGACTGTGCCAAACAACAAAGAACTCCATATTGAAGCCATTGAAATAGACTATGAAGGTATCACCGAGGACGCCAATGATGGTGATCAAGAAGAGTCTTTTGCAAAGCCCAGTGATGTTCAACATTTCAAGGATTTTATCTGGAAAATCGTTTCCAAATCAAATGCAAGTCTGTTGAGGATTTTCAAGAAGCTAATTTTCATGAAACCAGTCACAGTCATGATGAAACTACCATTGAAGGTGTTGTCAAACATTCCGATGCTCAACCTAATTAAAGAACCCGTAGAAAAGATGATTCAAAACATTCGTGGTGGAGGAGAGGAGAAATCAAAAGACGATAAAGATTCCAATGTTCCATTAATAGAGGAAATAAAGATCCCATCAGTCACCCAAATGGCCACAGCTGGGATCCTTTTCTCACCTGTTAACGACGGAATCTTTGGCATTAGTTTCGATATCAAAACATCTACATTATACCTCCCAGTAGTCATTCTGGACGTACACACAGAAGTTTATTTGAGAAACTTGGTAGCATACGAAGCCTGTGTTGCAGCGGGGCCATTGGTTGTCGCTCGTTACACTGAGCTAATGAACGGAATAATCGATACCGAAGAAGACGCAAAGCTTTTGAGTGAAAGAGGCATAGTTCAGAACCATTTGAAGAGTGACAAAGAGGTTGCAGATTTATGGAATGGCATGAGCAAATCTGTGAAATTAACCAAAGTTCCCAAAATGGATAAAGTGATCGAAGATGTGAACAAAAGGTATTCCAAAACATGGAGGGTGAAATTGTCGAGGTTCATGAAGAAATATGTGTTTGCATCGTGGAAGCTTCTCACTTTGTTGGCTGGTATGTCTATGTTGTTCTTGACGACTATACAAGCTGTTTGCTCTGTGTATAGTTGTGCTCGTGTGTTCAATAAGCTCCCAGAAATTCCTGAAGGAACCGCCGAGTGAGTGAGTAAGTGTGTGTCTTTATGTGTGTTTCTTTATTTAGAAAGTTTGTATGTCTATATGTGGGTTTCTTTATTTAGAAAGTTCGAAAGCTTTTTAGGGTTTCATTTACTATTTGTGTTTTATGTTCGATTTTGAGATTCTTTTTGCTAAGGCATTCGTATTAATGTATGAATATCAACTAATTAACAATGGAAAAGCTTAATATGTGTCTACACTAAAGTTTTAATGAAAATTTTATTTATGGTCTAAAATAAGACTAATAATATATATATATATATATATATATATATATATATATATATATATATATATATATATATATATATAGAGAGAGAGAGAGAGAGAGAGAGAGAGAGAGAGAGAGAGAGAGAGAGAGAGAGAGAGAGAGAGAGAGAGAGAGAGAGAGAAAACAATGACAAAATTGCAAATTTTATACCCATGGTTTCCTAATTTTCTTTTTTTTTTTTTTTTTTTTTTTTTTTTTTTTGGATTTGGCTTTTCAACTTGCAATTTTGGTCCCTAAAATCATGTTTTATTGTTGTTTTGGTCTATGAAGATAACACTTGTTAACTTCTATAGTTAACAACACACCTCATGTGTCCTTTGAATAAGGGTAAAATTATCTTTTAATTTTAAAAATACTAGTTATCGTAACAATTCAAGAGCATTAGTCTTTATCCATCTAATTGTTATAAACTTAAATTGAGTTTAATAGGATACACAAATTAATTAACTTGTAGATTTACATATGAATTCGAATAAATATTTCATTTTAAATCTAAGGGTGTGTTTGAAACCCGTCTGACTGGGTCGAGTCAGCAAATTGGGCTGACTCGGTCAGACATTCTTTGTTTGATTTGTGGCTTTCTCAGTAAGCTAGCTATCTCAAATTGCTTACCGGGTCAGCATAATACACATCGCTGACTGGGAAATAAGACACTTCTATCCCTCCCTCTTTATTCTTTTTTCCTCTCGTTCCATCGTGACCTAAAAACACAGAGAGTGCATACCAAAAAAATGCAGCCGCACATTGTCTCAGCTACAACCGGAATCGCCTCATTGTCGGTCGCCGTCATCTCGTCGGATAGTGCCTCGTCGCCGGTCGCCACCATCTCGCTCCACCCCATCTCTCCAGTTGATCGCACATATAATGTCCAGGTAAAGCCCTTCTTCTGTTAATGGGGTATGTTAATACAATCGAAATCAGATTATGAAATCAGATTATCAACTGTGTATAATGTATTATGAAATCATATGTATATTTGCTGAAAATCAGCTTTATCTGCTGAAATTAGATGTTAACATGTGTTGGAAATCAAATTTCTTTGTTCAAAATGTATATAATTGCTTAAACATGAAAAATCTTGTTCAATTTGTTGAAATTGATTGTTATTGTTGCTGGAAATCACATTTTCAACTGAAAATAGATCTATATAGAGTAAAATGGTAAAATGGCCATTTGTTATTTATGGTTTTTGAATGATTTTTGTTACTTGTGTGTGTTAAAGGTGATTGGATTTGAGTCCTTTCTTTATTGGTTACTACAAGAAGAAAAACATTATTGCATGTTAAGGATTGAAAGTGGGACTTGTTTTTGAAATCCCCTGTTCTTGTTCTTGTGCAATAAGATGGTGACTGATGTTTCATGGTCTAGTGAAAACAAATAAAGAACATGTGTCTTAAATTCAGATCAAATTGCAAGGTAAAATGGTATGAGGAAAAAGGCTTAAAATTACATGTATAATCAAAATGACTTGTATAGAAACGAACAATATAGTTGAAATGGTAAAAATGACATACAGTCAAAATTAGTCAAAATCACCAAAATGGTTTCATGCTTCTTGTTAAAAAATAAATAATAAATAAAAGCATATGCAAATAAACTAATAAAGAGGTTTTGTGGTTCCTGTAAAAATTACCATAATGATTATCAAAAGGGCATATAAAATTTATAATTACTTTTACCAATGTGCACTAACTAATATGAGAATTAGGTAATGAGTTTAAATTTAAAGTTACATAAAAAAAATTAATGTAAAAATGACTTGTATTAATTTAAATGTAGAAACAGATAAAAAGAAAAGAAAACATAATAAAGTGGAAAACTGAAAGTTGTGATGATATTGTTGGTTTGGAACAAAATCTAATTTATTTTTTTGTTGTGTATAAGCTATGTTGGCAATGCTGTGATTTTTTTTGTTTATCTTTATATATATTAAAAGAGAAACATGATTACATCATCTTCAACAATCAGGTCCATTGATTGGCTTTCTTTTAAAATTTTCCACTATTGGATCAATTTGATGATGTCATCCTCATAATGTTAATAAGATTTTTTAGATCATTTCAGAATGTTGATTTAGGAAATGATTATTTTTTCGGATTCCAACATTTATGATTAAAATGTTAATTAAAGAAATAATATCTTTACATCATTCAAAATCATTGACCCTTATAAAGTTAAAAACCATCATTTAATTAAATCCCATTAAATATGCATCTAATTCATCTATATTTGACAATTATTTGAATTTAATATAAAATCACTCTTCATATTTTCCAATTATCTCTTGAAAATCGTTAATCAGCTCCTATTCCTTATTATCTTCACCAATATCCTTTAATTTCAATCTTTGGAATACTAAATAATAGATAAACATATTGTCTCCAGTTTAAAGTAGATTTTAAACGATTTTGTTTCTCATTGTCCGCGTTTTGAAAATTATAAATAATTCTCACATTTCACATTGTCTCCTTCACATGTTTGTTCTTATATCAATGTACTACACAAATTGAACAATACAATACATCAACATTCACATCAGTTTTATTACGAATCTTGAAGGTATGTCCTTCCCTGCGTGTGCTTTTTAATATGTGTATGTGTTGTGTTTCCCTCTGTTGGTACCTCTTATATATGATAACTAACTATTTGTAACTATTCTTAGAGAAACTTGCATAAAAAGATTTACAACTTCATAAAAATATTAACAAGTTCAACTTTTTTATAGAAAGCAAAGTGTCAAATTTCTACATCTACACACATTTATATTGACTCTTATAGATAGGGTCAGACCTAATATAAGTGAAATATAGAAAATCATAGGTACATGAATATATTCAGATTTCTATAAACATTTAGAATTCGTATAATCATTTGTTATGTTATGAGATCCATAATGAATTTTCTTATCTCTCAAATGTGATATCGATTAAGCAAAAATAGCTAATCCGCATCATGAAAATTCAAATTAACATGTGTATGTATTTTGTTTCTCTTTGTTGGTATCTCTTATATGTGTTAACTAACTGTTTTTAAACGTTCTCAGTGAATTCGTTCAATCGAAGTCTGAAGTTTTTTCTTTTACTTTGAATAATTATTCTTTCTGTTTCTCTTCTAATTTCAATAATGCAATATTGGAATTTATGGTTTTACACCATGTCTTGACAGCAATAGAATCTCACGAACATAAAAATTGTATTTTATCTACTTATCAAATAGTAGTACAATAGTTATTAATAAAACAACTTAACTAAGATTTTATTTAAATAGTATCTTTTTTAGTCTATTAATTATCTGTAATAGTTTTGTGTTTCTCTTTATAATAGGCGAAATGACGCACAACAATGTCAATGAAGTCGTCTTTGATAGTCTTGCTACATAGATGCCTCGAAGGAATCATAGAATATTAAGTGTTCAAGTAGTCATGGTTTGGAAGCAGACTTACAAAAACAACACAAACATGGGGAGAAGCTTGGACATGATTTTAATTGACCAACATGTACGATTTTACTAAATTAAAATAAAGTTTTATTTTATTTTATTTTTCAATAAAACAACATTGGTTATCACCTACAGGGCACAAAAATTAAAATACAGGCAAAAATCAAAAAAAATTCTTATCAATGCATTTCAAGCCCTGTTCAATAAAAGAGTTGTTAGGGAAATCACTAAATTTGGTATAGCTAGAAACAAAGGAGATTACATGTAAATAGCTACTCAATGCATGATATTTATTCTAATTTATTTTAACAGTGGATTTGATTAGTTAATTTTGACATAATAACACACATTAATCCTTTGTTTTGGGTCCTTTTTGCTGACTGATTTGGTTAGTTTTAGATTCCCTTGTGAAAATTTGGTGTTTTTTTTTTGTCTTTTGGTGCAAGTGTATGGTTTATAGGTTTTTTTTATTTTATTTTTTATTTATTTATGACAAAGTAATTTTCTATTTGCGTATACATCTTTATAAAACAAAAATGTTTTATTTTTTGGTTTATGCGAGATTCTGTCTTAAAATCATTATTTTTGTTAAACTGAAATAGCAAAAAGTTTTAATCTAAAATTATAAAAATATGATTAGAGGCATTTTTATCTATTTGGCAACGTTTAGGTTTAAAAATACAAAACATGATCAGGGGCATTTTAGTAATTTGATAAAGTTTCAATCTAAACTTGCATATGATGTTTTGAAAATATCATGCATAAAAGTTTATGTTTGAGAAATTGAATTTGAAAATATCATAACAATGTATATATTAGTTTTAACTAGCATTTATGGTAAAACATCTATCTTTTTAATTTAATAGTTTTTTGTGAAACATTGATTAGTTAATACGACTAGTTATTACAATTAGTTATAACTAAAGATGAAATTACGTTTAATATATGTTGGTTATTTAAAAAATTTATTAACATTTAAAAAGAAGAACGAATTTTTAAATCATTTAACTTTTATTTTATCGGTATTATTTAATTATAATTTGAAAGATATGTTAAGATTCTAATTAAATATGGTATGATATCATTTTTTTATTTTAATGAAAATATTGTAAAACCCTTATTAATTTTGGTATGATCTTGAATATTTTTGGTATAATTTTTAGATGTATATTATATTATAATTTTAATTAATTTTAACAAAATCGAAAATAACTATCTTTGGAATTTATACTAATTACGAAAATGCTATTTTTATATATTAGAGATGATTATGATTTTTTTAATTATTATGTTATAAAAATCCGATTAATTTTGGTATGATTTTAAAATATTTTGGTATGATCTTATTATACTTTTAGGTTGATTTAGTAGTAAATAATATGTAATATATTTATGCATCATTTGAAATTAAGTATAGAAACAATTTTGTTGACATTTATAATATATGGGTGATAATTTCCAAAATTGTCTATAAATTTCTTCTGAATATATTGTATATGACCTCCTTAACAATTATTTTTATTCACTATGAACATCAAAGCTCTCTAACATCGGAATCAGGATACCTAGAAATACACGAGGTTAGTGATTTCATTCTTTTTATGTATACAATATCAATTTTTTTACTTGACACACATTGAAAGTCGACTATTACATCCTCTTTTGCTTATTAATTGTCAATTCAACTTATCAGATCACTTCAATTCATCAAATCAATAATGGAGTACACTTCGGGCAATAAAAGTAATGATGCGCAAGATCATCTATCCATCGTATGTGGTTTACATCTTATTGTCTAACAATGACATTTTGCGATTCAATGTATATTTAAAAGAATATTTAGTGATATATGCACCTTCTATTATTAATGATTTCAACTTGCATGCATCGAGGCTTATCAAGTTTGATAGAAAATTGTGATATTTTTCTATATGTGGAGATCGTTTGTGAGGTATTTGGGTTTTCATTCAGAATTGATGGGTTAAAATAGCTGTTAGTAATTATAATGTCGGTGCATATGAATTGTGAGATTATCGAAACAATCTCCTTATTTTTTTTAAAGGAAATACGATTGAGTATGTCGTTTCGGAACATCGTTCTCATGAAGTATTTTCATTTCGTTAATATTTTGAGATAGTGACTATGCCAAGTAGAAATATATTTTAATTGTCAACTCATGTTTTATTTTGTTTAATGATATTATTTTTTTTACGTTCTTTATCATATATTTTTTATTGCATCGGCATTTTATAATTTTATATGAATTTTTTTACACGTTTCCCCGCGTTTAACGCGGGTCATAATCTAGTAAGCTATGAAATCTGAAATCTTTTTTTTTGTGATTTTTTTTTGTTTACAACAACTTAATCAATCACTATATATAACAGAAGGGTAAAATGATCATTTTTCATCACTCAGCACATTTAATCAAATGTACAATCAAACAACATGATTTCTTATTCAGTCAGGATTTCTTACCTAGACAAACATTTCCCAATCAACATTTTCTCAGTCAGCAACTATCAAATGGTGCCTAAATCTAGTAAATTGACATTGGATTACTTCAATTATAGTTTTTATTATAGTTTCAACATCTTGATTATTAATATTTGAATTTAATAGAATTAATATTTGATTTTATACTGATTCATGTTCAAATTTAATGTATATGTACACATATTAGTATCATATGGCAAATTTATATTTTGAATGATAACGACTAAATTATATATAATTCATATTTATATTTGGTATCCTAACAAACAAAAATACAGAAAAAAAAACAAAATTATATCAATATGAATGTTTTTTTATAGATTATAATGAGATTATTAATTTTGATCTATTTAATTTTTTATTCAATAAAAACTAGCCCTAAACATATAAAAGAAACAAAAAAAACAGACTTTTTTGCAATAATTATGTATAATATTTACTATAAGTAAACCAAACACGTGGAAAAGATTGATTCGTTGGTTTCTTTCACTTTTTTAGTTAATAGTTATATTTTTGTCTATATAAATTATAAGTAGTTTTCCTCTTTTTAGACCCGTACCATCTTAGGTTTATAAATTCAAAATGAGTCATTATAATTGAAAAGGATGTACAATAAATATGCACCAACCTTCATATCAAATGTAATGTAATATTTTTCTATCCTATTACGTTAATGCCCACCGATAGAGATTTATCATCCTTGATAATGTGTGGCCCATCATTTGTATGCTACAAAGAGGCGACAGCAATAAATAACTTGCTTAAGGTGTTGCAAAAGAATAGATATTTGTAGTCGAAGATGAGTATAAAAAAATGTATAAAAGTATAAGTTCTTAAAAAAAGTCAATTCGTTATAGGATAAGGAATTAAGTGTTATTAAAATAATATAATGAACTATATATAAAGTGTTTTGAAAATAATATTAACTAAAAAAAATAACATCAACTTTTAACTTTTATTTTTAACGAACTAAATTAGTAATAAACGATTTTATGGGTTATACCATTTTCAGTACTGAGTGAGACTCAGACATTTACTGATTATTTTTTTTTTGTATGCTTTTTTTTTTTGTTTAAAAAATAAACAAAAATTTAAAATTTATAAACTTTGATGTGGTATAATAATATTTTGTATTAAAATTAGATTACTATTGATTTGTAATTATTGTTATTAAAATAAATTATGTATTTGTATTTATAACATTGTTATTAAGTATTAAATACTAGTATTTAAATATAAAATCAAATATATGTTAAATTTAAATGTTTTTGCCGGTTGAAAATATGTTGGCATCTTTTATCTCATCAAACCCATTTAGTTAAATGAGTCATATAAGTTTATCCATTCACATTAGATGTATTCAAGAATCTTAATTTAACCTGTTAATTTTAGGTTCCGTTCAGTTTAAGTTGGCATGTTAAGTCACATTTTGTTGCCTCTAATTTTAACGCCCAAGTCGTTACAATGTACTTTATTCATAAAATCTTCAAAACCACAAGGACCAAAGTTGTAATTTTCTTTTTTAATTTCGTTCCATATTTTTCTCCTTTTCCAACTAACCCTTAAGGTTTTCGATGGATCTATTTAATCCAATATAGTAAGGTGAATTCAAATTGATTTCAGTTTTTAAAACATGAATGCAAATAATTCAAACTAAATTTAAGTCTGATTCAAACCAATCAAATTACCATTCAGTGGTATCGGTTTTACAATTCTGTTTTCAATAGGTGGAACATTTAATATATATATAACATGCATATTAATCAACTCTAAACAAAAATAAATTGTTTGGTTGGAAATTAAAATTTATAAACAGTTATTAAAAAATATATTATAGTTTAATATTTTATAGATAAAAAACTTTTGAAAAGTATACATCCGAGAATTTTATTGGATAATGCTATCTAATTTATTTAAAAATACAATTTATCAAATTAATAAAAGAAATGACAAATTGCAAGAAAGTAATTGTATTAATTTAGATTTTGACAGCGAATTTTTTGTTCTCAATTATGTCACTATATTTACAGTTTTGTTGCAATATCAACCAAATGACCAGTTCTTCATGTTCTACCGGTAACCATTTTTTCTGAATTGCAATAAAGTCACTAAGTTTACCAAAATTATGATTTTGACACCGTATTTTGTTTTTGTCAATTATATTATTACATTTATAATTTTCTTAATTATATCTTCTTCTCCTCTTCTCGTCAGAATATTTTTGCACAAAAGGCGTCTAAGGGTCGGTCCAATGGTTCAAACTCACTTACAAATTACAAAAATGTCATAATGACCTTTTCATGAGATATTATTGTGGTTTAGATGCTTTATAATATAGGAAATGTTTGTTATGTGTTGCTTGGAACTTATATTGATATTTATCTACTAGTGGATGAATATGTTAGGTTGCATGCTCTTAAAGTTAAATGGTTTTAGAATACTTGATTTGACTCTATTGCGCAACACTTATCTGAGTTCAACCATTATAGTGATGAATATTTCAAATCGAAAGATTGTTTGATTTTAACAAGTAATAGTATTCGTCAGTTAGTTAACATTAGTTAAAGTTTCTTCCTCGACTAATAGAAATGATCAGATGAAACAAAAATACCCTCAAATATTTAATGGTTCCCATTTGCGAGCATTACGAGCTAAATTTCGGAACCAAATTCTTTCAATGAGGGGAGAATGTGACAACCATAAAAATTAGTTAAAAAAGCGTCAACCACGAACGTCATCAACACTCATGTAATAGACCTAATGTATATTATTCAACTCATTTAATGTAAAAACAATGTTATACTTTTAAATACATCCATTACATCATTTAATTCATCAATTTGTGTAATACATTAATGAACAAATATTTTTAATTATACATAAGTAATGATTTGGTACATATGATTGAAATAGATATATGTATTATGTATTATTATTATACATAGATGATTCATTAATCAAAGAGTACGTGAAATTATGAAACTATGGATATAAAGAACGTCAAGAAAGAAGTTCTTATACAAAAGTTATGAAAATCCGAAGAAAACGGATAGTTTAACAACGACATGCGGCCTGTAATCGTGATAACAAAACTTTAATTGGTTCGTTAGGTTCCTTAGACGGTGATTTTTTTTAATAATTTTTTTCCATAAATCAGTATTCGATCTAGTATTTAGTTTTATCTCTAACTCTATTTCCCAAAAAACCTGACACTGCTGGGGATAAGATCGAGGCAGTGCAATACTGATTTTCATGTTCACGAATCTTTAAACGATTTGTTAGGTTAGCTACAGGACTCGTCACGAAAACATATTAACATTTACTGGGCATGAAATGGACTAGTATTTTATTTATTTGCTAACAGGAAATGGACTAGTAATTGATTTATTTGATTTATTTGATTTATTTGTTGACACTTTTGTGAAAATAGTCGAATCGCATCGAACGAGAATTCACCGTTTACAAGCTTTCCATCTATTTATTTTTCTAGTTACGAAAATTATTACAAAAGTATTTTTATGCTTTACAGAAGGTAAAATCGAATATTCCAATTGTTTTGGTCAAAAATACATCAAATGAATATCAAGATAAGTGAATGAGAGGTTGTGGTGTTGTAGTTAAAATATGTATTGAATTCAGAATAAAATCGCACAAGTGGTTTAGAAGGAAAGCCCTTGATCCTTGTTGGGATCTCCTACAAAAACCTTGGGGGGTAATAATGATCACTTTCCTTGTTTAATTTTATTAATCGAAAAGTGAGTTACAGAAATAGAGGTTAGTATACGTGTACAAATGTTACAGTAAGCCTAGCTCTGTGTAGTGTGCATAGTACATGTGTATTTATAGTCTTGTCTAAGTAACTAAAAGTCTGTTATTTTCGGGCTCTCAAGCCTAATTGAGACATTTCTTCATTGAGAAACAGTCTTATGTTGACCATTTTCTACACATGTGAGAAATAAACAAGAAATATAGCCTTTAAAGTTTGTTAAGAGATAATAACAATAATAATAAGGATCCTAGCATATGTTTAGGGATCCTCAGATATCTTTGAGATTCAAGATCCTGGATAGAATTGAGGATCTTGGCCCGAACTATTGCCCCTAAATTATACTTGTGAAATATTGAAGTTAATTTTGAATATTTAAAGGTATAATATTATTTAAAGAAAGACAAGGTTCTTGAAATTCAAACCCTAACATATAGAATTTTATCTATTTGAAGCTCATGATGACACTGTTAAATCAACTCTCTCACTTCTGTTACCAAGATAAATAGGGGTAAATAGTGGAAGATTTCCTTTACTTTCTCTTGTTTCCTTCTGATCGTCACCGACTATCTCCAAAGGTATATTTCTTCTTCCTTCTCTACTGTTTTCACAATCTTGCGAACATTGGCAAAAAGATCGCTCGTTCTCGCGTCAGTATCACCGCTCCTTCTGATAACGACTTCATCAATCAGAAGATCCTAACCTATAATGAGACTTGATCCTTTGATTATGAGGATATCGGATCCCTAAGAGCCAACGAGGATTTTCCCACAGATACAATATTTAAGCCCTATGATGCTTTAATTCAGCTAGACTTTGTTTCACCGTCTTGGGTATGTTTTCCTGAATACCCATTTTCTTTGGGTTTCAGATACCCTTTTTTGGTATCATCTATGATTTTTTTCGAAACCACTAAAATATCATGCATCTAATCCATGCTTTTCATTTGGAGGATCTTGTTTCGGATCAATCAGTTGAACCAATCCAATGATCTAGGCATAGACTTAGTTGAACTGGCTCATGTTTATGATATTTCTACCTTTAGGAACTACCGCTTTTTTCTCAAGGTCAAAACCAATAAATCTCCTCTTATTCTGAAATCAAAACACCATGATGGATCCAGGAAAGAGAAGTACGTTTTTGGGAGGTGTGACTCTATTCTATCTCCCACCAAAGACTTGGGTCAAAATGGGTAGGATTTACTTGTTATTTATTTAAGGATCCTAAGATTCACTTTCTTATTTTGTTTATTGTGATGCGGCGTTCAAGTTTTATGAAGTTGCTCCGACAACTGACAATACTGAAGAAAAAGTTACAAACTTTTCCACTCTATTTATGGCTAATAAATCTTTCAATCTTGAATACTACAGTCTCCATGAAGGCTTTTCCACCACTACTTCATTGGGTACCGGTAAGGATCTTGCTTTTTTCTTATTATTTGCTTTATTTTTTGGATCCTAAACTAATGGGGATCGTTTTCAATATACACGATCCAAAGTTACCCGCTCCAGTGCTCGATTTGTGCTTTCTAACCTGGAAGATGACATGTCCAACGGTTTGATTATGGTTAAGAAGGAAAAAGTTGCCTCCTCTCTTCCTCTGAAGAGGGCTCAGACTGATCTCACTGTTAAGACCCCAGGTTCCCAGAAGAGGAAAATTATTGAGACCATTGATCTGAGCCTAGAAAATATCGGAGCCGAGGAAACACTCAGGAAGCTGGTCTCTTTTTCTCAAGCAGTAAGTATTTCTTGAAGGGTCTTGTATGCTTAAGAGTCATATTAAAGTGATATTGCTAATTAACATATGACACTAAAGGATCACACTAACAACAACTTGATATAACTGATTACTTATTAGAAAATGGTTTTAATAAATATTCAATATACTCTTATAATTAATTGGAAAAATATTTATTTCATGGAAACAATTATTTTAAAAATACAAGTAACAAATTATTTCATATGGTATGAATTAATAATTCATATATAACATTTTGGACTAGTTGAATCTTTTTGTCTTTTACCTAAAGAAAAAGTTTATATTTTATAAACTTTTAGTTTATAAAATTTAAACATATCTTCTTATTTTTACAAGCATGGGTCGAAAATAGAGATAGATAGAAGAGACATGTCTTTTGAATATAATATTGTAGGGAACATGCTTCATGAGTGTGGGAATTAAATATTATAAAGAGGCATGGTTTCTTACAGTGTTAAGACCTCGTGGGTAGAGATTTAGCTTTAAGTGAAGGCTTTATTTCTTGCATTTGAGCTAGCCAAAACCATAACATGCTAAGGTGCATGAGTTCTCTCTCACTTTTGATCATCTCTTGAAGATATTACTTGCTTTTATACTCTCTTGAAGTTCATACTTTGGTTATGAACTGCAATCTTAAGAGATTAAGAGTTTTCTTACAAGACTAGCACCTTAAATCAAGTTGACAACTTGTTGGTGTCACTAAAGTTCATCATTCTTCATCAACTTCCAAGAGGATCCAAAGAACTACAAAGGTTGTTATTTGTTGTTCTTATTCTTTGGTTGTGTTTGTTTTCTTTCCAAACTTTGCAAGATGATCCTTGGTGAGTTTAACTTGTTTTCCAAGAGGATCCAAAGAACTACAAAGATTGTTATTTGTTATTCTTATTCTTTGGTTGTGTTCGTTTTCTTTCCAAACTTTTCAAGATGATCCTTGGTGAGTTTAACTTGTTTGTGTTATTAAAAAATTATCAAGTCTTCCGTTGCAAAATATTATGTTTTTGAAACTAGTTTTTGAATAAAAATCCAACAATTAGTATTACAGGCACCTTGCAAGTTTGGTTAGATTTTTTGATTTTTGGAAATCTTAGTTTTTTGAGAATATGGATAACTTGGTTTTGTATAAAAAAACAAGTTCATACATATTTTGTATGACAAATTTATAATTGTTATTTTATGTGACAAGTTTCATGCATCTTTTGTTATTTAAAATTGTCTTAGAAAAACAAAGGTTGTTTTATGTGTATGTTGATACATATGATGCACATAAACTAGCCAATGACCATTGTGTTTTTTGTGTTGGTTGTTTTATAAAAATGGTTGTGATAATTAATTTATTCATATGGTACGTAATAAATTAAATAGATTAGTTTTCTTGGTTTATTTTTGTAAATAATAGATTTGTTGTTAGAAATAATTTATTTGTACAAAAATGTAACAATAAATGAACTTGGAGCCCTATTTGAAGACCAAAGAGCAATTTGTGAGTTTACTAACATGCTTAAAGTTAGTGACAGTTTCTGAAAAGTGTCACCAATATTGTTTACAAAGGGTTGTTGGACTTTTAGTAACAATTGTTGAAATATTGCTTTCAAGAAGTCTTTCCAATCTTTTGCAAGAAAATGGTGTTTACTCAAGTGGGAGCTTCTACAACAACATTACAAAAAGATTTTTGGTCCCTTAAATGTCCCTTTCGGAATGGACTTGACATATTTTGTGTTGGCTCACAAAAAATGTCATTAGTTGGTTATGTTTATGCACATATAATTTTATGCATTTTTTTGTTGTTTATTTTATGCAATTATTATGTATGCTTTATAAATTAGTTTTTCACATGCTAAAATAATTTTGGACAAAATAAACATCACATGGAGTTTGGTTTTCAAAATTTATAATGTGGACATAAGATGTAACAAGTTGCTGTTTTAAGTAAAATCCGGTTTTATAAAAACGTTAATAACATCAAATTTTGAAATACTCAAATATAAGTTTTAAAATGGTGATTTTTATAACTTATACAAACTCCAATTATATATATATATATATATATATATATATATATAATAAAATGAAGTTTTATTAAATATATAAAAAGGTTCAAATGCACTCAAACTTAATACCAATTATTAAAATTAAATCGCATCGAATTATATAAAAACTAGCTTTTATATAGAGCCTTTAAAAGGTGATTTTCTTTTTTCAAAATTGGTACCATGGTTAATTATATGCATGTAATAACCATGATATCATATGTTTTAAAAACTAGAATTATAAAACATATAAAATACCCTTTTACAAACCTCAAATCTATGCAATCCATTTTGAAGAACACTCGCACATCTCTTGTATATACTAGTGGGATAAAGGATATCTAACCACTTAGTGTTATCCTTTAATGGATGGGGTGTCTTCATGATTTCTATAACCAATTTATAGGCCGATTACACAAGTTTTTCAAACTAGATGATTTGATCGGAAATCTTTTGTGATAAAGGATACCTAAGCAAGAGAGTTCCGATGCATAGATGAGATCAAACATGTCTAATCAAATTTGTTATTAGTGATCCCATAAATCTAGGAATTATATAGTAAAATATAATTGATAATCGATATCTACCGGGTTGAATTCAAATGGATGGGATAAAAGATGCCTAATCATTTATTTGTTTTGCAACTTGGATCCTAGACTTTGATAATTAATGTTTTTGGCAACTAAAAGTGTAAATTATTAAAGAGTTTAAATATTGAAAATACTAAATGAATTTTGTTAAAATTTTGTAGTTAAATAATCCATTCTCATTACCATGAAATTTTCATTTTCTTTAATGACTTAATGAAACAATAACATTCACTAGATACAACTTCAGTGAATGAGTTCATGTATTAAGAGACAATCTCATGAGAGATATGGAGTTGTATACACTTAAAGGTCCAAGCCCTAAACTATTTGCTTTGAGCAATAAGTATGATCATGATACCTAGTAAAGGCATCACTATGATGTTAAAGATGTAACAACGTAAATTTTCAAAATAATTTTTCATTTTTAAAAAACTCATTCATTCATAAAATAATGTCAAACATATTGTATCAAATGTTATTGTCACAAAACATCTCCCCAGAATCTCTACAAAAACTCCAATGCGTGTGTGTGTACGAATCATCCCAGCGCCTTCCCGCGCTCATCACTAGTACCTGAAACACATAACACAACAACTGTAAGCATAAATGCTTAGTGAGTTCCCCAAAATACCACATACAACACATAATCCACTCGAGGCTATAATACGACCCTCCGGTCGATGTGTCTCAGCGGGACCCTCCAGTCCCGTAGCTCATTGGACCCTTAGGTCCGGTCATAGCTCGTTGGACCCTCCGATCCGGTCTATATCATCATACAACATACAATTATCACATAGCACATAATCTCATACATAGCACATAAGACCCTCTGGTCATCGCATAGTACCACTCTAGGTAACATATAGTGAGAAGACTCACCTCGATGTCTCGGTAAATATCTGACTCGGAAGAAGTGTGATCTAGCATCCGCCTAATTACATAAAGTAATACTCTCATAAATACAACTGTACTCAACCCTAAAAGTCAACAAGGTCAATGGTCAAACTTTGACCTGACTCGTCGAGTGCACTAGGGCGACTCGGCGAGTCTACACGTGTCCACTGACTCTCTTAGATTCTCTCTTGGCACGTCGAGTACTTCCCTTGACTCGACGAGTTCCACCTGGCATGAATCGCGGGGCCGCCCCGACTCAACTCGCCGAGTCTCAAGAACAACTCGGCGAGTTCCAACTTGAACTCAGACCCCTGACTCTCCCTGACTCACCGAGTCATTCCCCCAACTCGGAAAGTCCACTCACTGTGTGATTAACAGGCAACCTTCATACTACTCGCCGAGTCTGTTCTTCGGACTCGGCGAGTTCATGCCATGCACAAACTCAAAACGACTTCTGAGGTCAGATCTTTTGCATATAATCATAGATCTGGCCTCCCCAAGCATGATAATCACGTAAAGTTCGGACCTTGACACACATATAACATCTAAATGGTCCAAAATGGTGATTTAGCCCCAAAAATGACATTCCAAGCTCATGACTCCCAAAATGACTCATAAAGCTCCAAGGGTTAAGGTCTCTGGACCTCTTTGGGTCCAGATCCAAAATACAAACTCGAGAAGGGACCAAATACACCACTTAATCAACCTCTAAAAGGGTTAGAAAACCCTAACACTAAGAATCAACACCAAAACTGAAGAAGGTAAGAGAATAATACCTCAATACAATCTCTATGAGCTCAAAAACCACCAAAATCGCACCTCCTTTAGTCTCCTCTTGCCTTGAACACTTCCTTCTTGCAAAATCACCCACAAAAGTTCAAGATTGGCCTCTCCTTCCTCACAAACGCTCTAGATCTCTTTAGGGTTTCTATCTGGGGGTTGGTGGCCGCAAATGACGGCCATAAGACCCTTTAAATAGGTCTCAAACCCTGGAAATTAGGGTTTCATTCAACAGCGTGGACTCGCCGAGTCCACTCATGAACTCGCCGAATCCAGCTGTGAACTCGTGTACGAATCCGCGACCATACTCGGCGAGTCTAGACGCCAACTCGCCAATTTCCTCCACAAAACCCAAAAAAATAAAGGAACAAAATATCATACCTGGGAATCCGGGTGTTACAATTCTCCCCCACTAGAATCAGACTTTGCCCTTGAAGTCTCACTCTACAAACAACTCCGGATGTTGCTCCCGTATCTCACGCTCCGGTTCCCAAGTCAACTCTGACCCTTTTCGATGCTGCCACTGGACCTGCACCAGTGGCACTTCCTTGTTCCTCAAAACCTATATCTTCTGATCCCTGATCGCCACCGGTCTCTCAGCATAATTCAGGCTTGCATCCACCTGAATATCTTCTAATGGCACCACTGCCGACTTGTATACACTTTCGCAACTGCGACACGTGGAAAGTGTCATGAATCTGACCCAACTCTGCTGGCAACTCCAAATGATAGGCTACCATGCCTACCCTCGTGATCACCCTGAAAGGACCAATATATCGGGGCCCTAACTTGCCCCTCTTCCTGAATCAGATCACTCACTTCCTAGGAGAGACCTTCAGGAGCACGAAGTCGCCGACCTGAAACTCGAGCTCGGACCGGCGTCTGTCCACATAACTCTTTTGACAACTCTGAGCGGTCAACAACCTCTGTCTGACCTGCTGGATCTGCTTTGTCGTCTGAAGCACAATCTCGGTGATGCCCATCACACGCTGCCCTACTTCTCCCCATCAAATAGGGGTTCGACACCTCCTCCCATACAACAGCTCAAAGGGCGGCATGCCAATGCTCGAATGATGGCTGTTGTTATAAGAAAACTCCACCAAGGGCAAATATGTGTCCCTACTCCCGCCAAAATCCAACACACATGCCCGGAGCATGTCCTCGTGCGTCTGAATCGTCCGCTCACTCTGCCCGTCGGTTTGTGGGTGGTATGCGGTACTAAAATGCAGTTTCGTACCCAATTCCTCATGAAACTTCTTCTAGAATTTGGAAGTGAAATGTACATCTCGATCTGAGACAATCGAGATCGGCACTCCATGCCGCGATACCACCTCTCTCACGTACATCTCTGCCAACTTCTCCGCGGAAGAGCTCTCACTGATGGACAGGAAGTGAGCACTCTTTATCAACCTGTCCACAATCACCCAAATTGCATCGACACCCCTCGCGGTTCTTGGCAATTTGGTGCTCGACCTTCACCTTGCGACAGGTCAAGCACCTCTCTACAAACCATGCGACATCCCTCTTTATACAGGGCCACCAATAATCCTTTTTCAGGTCCAAATACATCTTAGTGGCCCCGGGATGGATCGAGAATTTCGATCGATGAGCCTCTTCCATCAAAATGGTATGCGTTCCACCTACAGACGGTACCCATATCCGACCCTGAAATGTCATAAGCCCCCAACTATCGGTGACAAATTCCGATACCAGCTCGGCAAATCGCTCTCTCTTCTGGCTCTCTGGCTTCACACCCTCAACCTGGGCTCCACAAATAGTATCCAACACCGGGGTCATCACTGACAATCTCAAACAAACATCTCGAATTGGGGCGCCCTCCGCCCTACGACTCAATGCATCGGCTACCACATTAGCCTTGCCCGGGTGGTACAGGATCTCACAATCATAATCCTTAACCACGTCCAACCACCTCCTCTGGCACATATTCAGGTTGGGCTGATCCATCAAATACTTCAAGCTCTTGTGGTCCGTGTATATCGTACACCGAACCCCATACAGATAATGTCGCCAGATCTTGAGAGCGAACACTACCGCTCCTAGCTCCAAATCATGAGTGGGATATCTCGACTCATGAGGTTTAAGCTGCCTCGATGCATATGCAATCACATGCCCCCTTTGCATAAGCACTGCTCCCAATCCGGATATCGATACATCACAATAAACCACAAAATCTTCCATCCCTTCCGGAAGAGCTAACACTGGTGCTTCGCATAATTTCTGGCGAAGTGCCTCGAACGAGGTCTGCTGCTCCGGACCCCAAGTAAACGCAAAACCCTTCCGGTTCAACTTGGTGAGTGGCACGGCGATCTTGGAGAAATCCGTAATAAATCTCCGATAATAGCCGGCCAAACCCAGAAAACTTCTGATCTCAGTGGGTGACCTCGGCACCTCCCATCTCATGACCGCCTCAATCTTGGCCGGATCGACCAATATCCCATTCTGGTTAACGAGGTGTCCCAGAAACTGAACCTCTCGTAGCCAGAACTCACATTTAGAGAACTTGGCATAAAGCCTCTCCGATCTCAAAACTCCGAGGATCTCCCTCAAATGCTCCTCATGCTGCTCTCTGGATCTCGAATACACCAAAATGTCGTCGATGAACACGATCACTGAGCGATCCAACATCGGTCTGCACACCCTGTTCATGAGATCCATGAACACCGCCGGTGCGTTGGTGAGTCCGAAAGGCATCACCACGAACTCGTAATGCCCATAATGAGTCCGAAATGCTGTCTTCTGGACGTCCTCCTCCCGCACCCTCACCTGATGATACCCATACCTCAAATCGATCTTGGAGAACCAAGATGCTCCCTGCAACTGATCAAACAAATCATCGATCCTCGGCAATGGGTAACGGTTCTTGACCGTTAGCTTATTCAGCTCACGATAATCAATGCACATCCGGAGCGAGCCATCCTTCTTCTTGACAAAAAAGATAGGCGCCCCCCATGGCGAATTGCTCGGCCTGATAAACCCCTTCCGCAGCAGCTCCTGAAGCTGCGAGGATAACTCCTGCATTTCCGGAGGCGCAAGGCGATAAGGTGCCTTAGCGATAGGCGCATCTCCTGGAACCAATTCAATACCGAACTCTACCTGCCTCTCCGGAGGCACACCCGACAATTCCTCTGGAAACACATCCGGAAACTCGCGCACTATCAGAACCTCATCAACTGACTTCGGTCTCTCTGAAACAACCCTCGCATCCATCACATATGCCACAAATCCTCTACAGCCCTGCTGTAGACTCTGTCTTGCTCTGGTGGCCGAAAAAAATGTTGACCCCGCACGTGTAACCTCGTCGTGCACTATAAGAACTCCCCTACTAGGGTCTCGAATCGTCACCAACTGACGCTCGCAGTCTATCACAACTCCATATCGGCTCAACCAATCCATACCCACTATAACACACACGTCTCCCATCGCGATCGGAACCAGATCTATCGGGAACTCCACACCGAATATCTCAAGGACACATCCTCGAATCACATCCGAAGCATACATTGTTCGCTCATCAGCTATGGAAACTCACAGAGGCCGATCCAACGCCTCTCGACGGACACTAATATGCTGACTAAACGCTATGGAAACAAACGACCGACTCGCACCCGAGTCAAATAATACCAATGCAGGCACAAAACTCACAAGAAAAGTACCTACGCATATCATCATATAAGCATAAAAACTCAACTCAAATAAAGATGAAAGATAATACATACCAGCCACAACATCGGGCGCCGCGCGGACCTCCTTCGCAGTTAACTGAAATGCTCTCCCACGAGCCTTCGGGGCCTCGACCTTCACCGGCCGAACCTCGGTAGTCCTAGCAGCAGGCGCAGATCCCCGTGCTGATCCCTGAAGAAGCTGCGGGCACTCGGCCTTCCGATGGCCGGTCTGGTTGAAATGAAAGTAAACCAAGAATCCCTTGGGGCAATCCCTCGCGATATGTCCCTCTTTCCCACACTTGTAGCATACCCCAGACCTGCACGACCCCTTGTGACTCTTAACACACTTCCCACAAGTGCGGCCCTTCACGCCTCCAGATCTCGAATCAACGGGTCTAGCCCGCTTGGCTGCCGGCTGAGACTGAGCCGGCCGCAGATCCATCCTCTGAGACTCGGCCTCCTCCCTGGCCTGAGTCTCCAACTCGATCTCCCTCTTCTGGGCATTCGCCTGGAGCTCAACAAATGTCCGGTAGGTTGAGTTCGCCACAAACTCCCGAATATCTCTCCTCAGCACACTCAGATAACGACCCATACGAGCCTGCTCAGACGACACCTGCTCAGGGCAAAACATCGCCCTCTCATGAAACTTCCTGGTGATGACTACCACAGAATCAGTACCCTGCTTGAGGGTCAAGAATTCCTGAATCAACCGTTCCCTCTCCACCGGGGGAACATACTCCTCTCTGAACATAGCGGTGAACCTCTCCTAGGTCACCTTGGAAATCTCAGCCAAAGTGAAGTTTGCCGTAACGAACTTCCACCAATCCTTCGCTCCCAGGCGGAGCTGGTTCAAGGCGAACCGAACCATCAAGTGCTCTGGACAAGAACACGTATAGAAACATCCCTCGATGTCATAGATCCACATCATAGCGACAATCAGGTCCTGCGTCCCGTCGAACTCTGGTGGCTTCGTGTTGCTGAACTCCCGGAACAACAACGAGTCACCTCCCTGAGGTCTGGCAGCAGCAACATCAGCAGTAGCTGCAACTGCAGCAGCCTCAGTCAATGCTGCGTACCGCTCATCAAAAGTCTCAATCAATGTGGTCTTGATGTCCCCGAACATCTCGGGAATCTCAGCCCGGATGGCAGCAGCAACCTCCTCATGAATCAATCGACGAATCTCCTCGTCGCTGAGACCACTACTCTTAGGTGTGTGTCGAGTCCCAACCATGATGCTTCTGAAATACACCAAAAAAATTATCAGAGACTCGATCGAGCATACACACACTCGATGACGCAACCCTACTTGTCCTCCGTTGTCCAAAAGATTCTTACTTGGAATGCCCACTGATCCGGTGTCTCCAGTAGTACGGGCCCAATACTACTGACCACACCGCATCAGTATTCACTCCAAGTCCTCCTCCTTGGATCTTGGATTACAAGTACTTTACTCTCATGAGCTCCTAACTGCTATCTACTCGTTCTCAAAGCATCTCAGCAGCAGAAATCTCCTAGGCTAAGGCATCACAAATCAGGCCACTGTAGTCCTAATATGTATACCTAGCCTACTCCAGCATGCATAACATAACATATCTAATAACCCATAATGTAAGGGTACTTTTGGGGATTCACCGTTCGGGCGCTGGCTGATCGTACACACGACTCTGCTCTGTTTGTCTCAAAACTCTTTTTACTCTTTTCAAAAGTTTTACTTCATTATCAAGATTTTTCCTCAAATCCCCAGTTTGAGTTCAGATACGCCCAAAGGTGCATCCGAATCCCTCAAACCAAGGCTCTGATACCAACTTGTAACAACGTAAATTTTCAAAATAAATTTTCATTTTTAAAGCATTCATTCATTCATAAAATAATGTCAAACAGATTGTATCAAATGTTATTGTCACAAAACATCTCCCCAGAATATCTACAAAAACTCCAATGCGTGTGTGTACGAATCATGCCGGCGCCTTCCCGCGCTCATCACTAGTACCTGAAACACATAACACAACAACTGTAAGCATAAATGCTTAGTGAGTTCCCCAAAATACCACATACAGCACATACGCCACTCGAGGCTATAATACGACCCTCCGGTTGATGTGTCTCAGCGGGACCCTCCAGTCCCATAGCTCGTTGGACCCTTAGGTCCGGTCATAGCTCGTTGGACCCTCCGATCCGGTCTATATCATCATACAACATACAATTATCACATAGCACATAATCTCATACATAGCACATAAGACCCTCTGGTCATCGCATAGTACCACTCTAGGTAACGTATAGTGAGAAGGCTCACCTCGATGTCTCGGTAAATATCTGACTCGGAAGAAGTGTGATCTAGCATCCGCCTAATTACATAAAGTAATACTCTCATAAATACAACTGTACTCAACCCTAAAAGTCAACAAGGTCAATGGTCAAACTTTGACCCGACTCGTCGAGTGCACTAGGGCGACTCGGCGAGTCTACACGTGTCCACTGACTCTCTTAGATTCTCTCTTGGCACGTCGAGTACTTCCCTTGACTCGACGAGTTCCACCTGGCATGAATCGCGGGGCCGCCCCGACTCAACTCGCCGAGTCTCAAGAACAACTCAGCGAGTTCCAACTTGAACTCACACCCCTGACTCTCCCTGACTCACCGAGTCATTCCCCCAACTCGGAAAGTCCACTCACTGAGTGATTAACGGGCAACCTTCATACTACTCGCCGAGTCTGTTCTTCGGACTCGGCGAGTTCATGCCATGCACAAACTCAAAACGACTTCTGAGGTCAGATCTGTTGCATATAATCATAGATCTGGCCTCCCCAAGCATGATAATCACGTAAAGTTCGGACCTTGACACACATATAACATCTAAATGGTCCAAAATGGTGATTTAGCCCCAAAAATGACATTCCAAGCTCATGACTCCCAAAATGACTCATAAAGCTCCAAGGGTTAAGGTCTCTGGACCTCTTTGGGTCCAGATCCAAAACACAAACTCGAGAAGGGACCAAATATACCACTTAATCAACCTCTAAAAGGGTTAGAAAACCCTAACACTAAGAATCAACACCAAAACTGAAGAAGGTCCGAGAATAATACCTCAATACAATCTCTATGAGCTCAAAACCACCAAAATCGCACCTCCTTTAGTCTCCTCCTGCCTTGAACACTTCCTTCTTGCAAAAACACCCACAAAAGTTCAAGATTGGCCTCTCCTTCCTCACAAACACTCTAGATCTCTTTAGGGTTTCCCTCTGGGGGTTGTGGCCGCAAATGACTGCCATAAGACCCTTTAAATAGGTCTCAAACCCTGGAAATTAGGGTTTCATTAAACAGCGTGGACTCGCCGAGTCCAGCTGTGAACTCGCGTACGAATCCGCGACCATACTCGGCGAGTCTAGACGCCAACTTGCCGAGTTCCCCACAAAACCCAAAAAAATAATGGAACAAAATATCATACCTGGGAATCCGGGTGTTACAAAAGATGTTTCTAATATCAAACAAGGGATAGTTCAAGGCCTAAAAGAGTCACCTTGTGTGATCTAGGAGGCCCGTGTTTTATGGACTGAACACCTGTAAGCCCAAGAAATCCAATAAGGCCCACATAGATGGATCTTGTTTCTTTTGTGGAGAAACTGGACATTGGAAGAGGATCTGCTCCTCTTATATGGAAGAGACTAGTACTTCAGGTATCTACTAAATAGAACTCATACTTCTCATATAACACTTATGTACTTGGTAGTTAAATGTTAATCGAATATTTGTAAATGGCTTGTAGATATTTACAGAAGAGTAACTAGCTGAGCACAATCAAGTTGTTACTACACTCTCGGAGTTTAGTTTATTACTTATGCTAAGAACATAATTCACTTGTGTTATGAAACAATGTTTGTTTTGGAACAATTTATGTTTTAATTTAGCTTTCCTAAATATATGTCTCAGTTTAATTTATGAAAGATTAACTATTTATTTAAATCGTTTTTTCATAACGGTCACCATCATATTAGGAAATGATTAAAATTCTTTTATGAGACTAGATCTCTTAATTAGAATTATGAAGTAAATCTCAATATTTTATAAATAACAAGTTCTATATGCAAAATACTTTTGACTTAAACTTGTTTTAAATCAAACTCATCTTTGACATTGTTATGTTTATTATATAAATAATATTCACGTATTCCAACTTCAAGAAAGGGATCGTTAAAGGAAAATAATGTAGTTTATTTGACATATGTAAATCTTATTGATATATAAAGGACTCCTAATGATATTTTCACTAACTAGTAAAGAAAATAAATTATTAAGGGATTATACATTATGGTATATGACTTCCTTTCTAATGAATGTCCAAGATTTAGCACAAGATGCCAAATCAACTTTATTAACAACTATAGTAGCTATAAATTGTATTTTACATGTTAAAACATAAGTGTGAAATCTTTGTTGAAGGTTTCAAATATGAAGTTGAAATACAAACCGGTAAGAAGTATCTAAGACCTTAATGATAATAAATGATGAATTAAATATTACTTGGTATAATTTTCTTTCTAATCGGTAGAAATATCCTCATTTTATTTCCTTGGGATAATACCTGGAACACTATCAATTGTACCTTGAGTATAAACACCAACTAACTAGTAGATATAACATTTTCTTCATAGGATATTTTGTGGAAAGGCTCCATCCTTATCTTACTTAAATGTTTTATGGATTTAAAGCCTATGTCGGATAAAAGCTTTTAAAACCAAAATCTACTAAATACATATTTATATATAATACTATAAATGTGGCTTAGATTATTATAAGAAAACCCACCAAGAATAAGTTTTTCTTATTCCTCTAATAGCCGAGTTAGCAGAAAGCAAGCTTCTAATGACAAAGCAAGTGGGAGGTACATGGAACTTGAAGCAGCTCAAGAACCATTACCCGATGTAGTAATAGTTGGCACTAGTTTTAGCAAGGTGTGAATTTTGGATCAGGAAGGTTGATTTCCTAGGTCACATGGTTAGTTCAGAAGGAATACACGCCAACCCTTCCAAAATAAAGGCAATTGAAAACTGGTCAGCACCCAAAACACCTACAGAAATCCGTCAATTCTTAGGTCTTGCTGGCTATTATCGCAGATTCATCCAAAATTTCTATTGAATAGCTAAGCCTCTTACCACCCTGACCTAAAAGGGTGTAACCTTTAGCTGGGGAGAAAAGCAAGAAACAGCTTTCCAAACACTGAAGCGAGCTTTGTGTAGTGCACCGATCCTGTCTCTTCCTGAAGGGACAGAGGATTTCGTAGTGTATTGTGATGCTTCTAATCAAGGGCTTGGATGTGTTCTCATGCAAAGAGGAAAGGTTATATCCTATGCCTCAAAATAGCTAAAGATACATGAAGTCAACAATACAACACATGACCTTGAACTAGGAGCAGTGGTATTTGCTCTGAAGATCTGGAGACATTACTTATATGGCACGAAATGCACAATATTCACGGACCATAAAAGTCTCCAGCATATCTTCGATCAGAAAGAGCTGAACATGAGACAGTGACGTTGGGTGGAGCTACTGAACGATTACGAATGTGAAATTCTTTATCACCCAGGTAAAGCAAACGTAGTAGCTGACACCCTTAGCAGAAAAGAATACTCGGACGCCGGGTAAAGTCGTTGACCATGACAATCCATTCACATCTGTCCACATAGATCAAAGAAGCGCAACTTGAAGCCTTGAAACCCGAAAACATGGCAGGTGAAACCTTTAGAGGAATGGATAAGAACTTTGAAGTCAAGGATGATGGAGTCTATTATTTTATGAACCGGATCTGGACACCAAAGTTCGGTGGTTACAGAGATGTGGTTATGAATGAAGCACACAAAACTCGATACTCCATTCATCCAGGTTCATACAAGATGTATCTGGGCCTCAAGAAACTATACTGGTGGCCTAACATGAAGGCCGAAATCGCTACCTTTGTGGGCAAGTGCCTTATTTGTGCCAAAGTCAAGGTAGAGTACCAGAAACCTTCAGGTTTATTACAACAACCTGAAATCCCTGAATGGAAGTGGGAGCGGATTACAATGGATTTGATAACTATGTTACCCAAGACATCGGGTGGTTATGATACCATTTGGGTAATCGTTGATAGATTAACCAAATCCGCACACTTCTTGCCAATAAAAGAAACCGACAAGATGGAGAAACTAACAAGAACTTACCTCAAGGAGATTGTTAGACTGCATGGTGTGCCAATATCTATTATTTTTGACCGAGATAGTAGATTCACTTCTCATTTCTGGCAGTCTTTACAAAACTCTCTGGGAACTAGGCTGGACATGAGTACAACCTACCGTCCACAAACCGACAGAGAAAGTGAGAGGACGATTCAAACATTAGAAGACATGTTGCGAGCTTGCGTGATAGACTTTGGAAAGGCATGTGATATTCATTTACCCCTTGTTGAATTCTCTTATAACAACAGTTATCACACTAGCATAAAGGCTACTCCATTCGAAGCCCTCTATGGCCGCAAGTGCAGATCTCCTCTGTGTTGGGATGAAGTGGGTGACATGTAGCTAGCTAGGGGTCAAACTCCTGACAGTGCTCTCACAAGTTCGGAAATTATTCGAGAAACTACAAAAAAAATCATACAAATTCAGGAGCGAATTAAAGCTTCCAGGTTGGTGACCGCGTCTTGTTAAAGGTCTCACCCTGGAAGGGCATGATACGCTTTGGAAAGCGTTACAAACTGTATCCAAGGTACATAGGGTCATTCGAGATTCTTGCCAGAATCGGTCCTGTAGCTTACAAACTTCGACTACCCAAAGAACTAAGTAACATTCATCCTACCTTCCACGTTTCGAACTTGAAACAATGTCTATTCGATGAGACTCTTGTGATTCCACTCGAGGAAATCAAGTTAAACGAGAGCCTCAACTTTGTAAAAGAACCCGTAGAGATTCTAGACAAGGAAGTTAAGAAAACCAAACAAATCCGTATCCCGATAGTGAAGGTTCGCTGGAATGCAAAACGGGGACCTGAATTCACTTGGGAGCTGGAATATCAAATGCAACAGAAATATCCACATCTTTTTCCCAAGTCTATCTGTAATGCTAATTTTGGGATGAAATTCTCTCTAATGGGGGGATAATGTAACAAACCGTTATTTCAAACCTATGTAATAGTATAGGTCAATTTGTAGTTCTTTTTAAAATAATAAAGAGAAATTTTAGCATGCTGTGTATATTTACATAATTGACCCTAAAAAATAAAGTATTAAACAATCTCGTCTGGGATGAACAAAGTGATAGAGATTGTAACAAGGTTTCCAAAAATATAAAGAACACTAAAATCCGAGTTATAACAAAGAAGTTATGACCAATCGAAAATCCGCGACAAAATTGGCAAAACACTGTTGAAAGTAAAAAGTGAGTTTTCAATAAAAGGCTTTTTAGCCTTAACAATCTAAATGAAAGTTGTAGAATATGCTAAACCGAGAACTTTCATAAAATGAACGTCAAAATCTGACTTTGTATGAGGAAGTTATGATTTTTCTTAGTTTCAGTATATAGCAATATACAACTAAAAACTCGAAATAAAGATCAAGTATTTTTTAGCCAACACAACCTAAACGAGAATTGCAAGTCTCGTCAATATTAGTACAACGGTAAAAAGACAAACAAAAACAGACGTCAGATGAAGAAGTTATGAATTTTTAGCAGACCGGGACAGGAAAATCCGTTAAAAATTCACAACTTCTTCATCCGACGTCTGTTTTTGTCTGTATTTTTATTGTTGTACTACTATTGACGAGACCTTAAATTCTTGTTTAGGTTGTGTTGGCTAAAAATCACTCAATCTTTATTTCGAGTTTTTAGATGTATACTGCTATACTGAAACTTAGAAAAATCATAACTTCCTCATACGAAGTCAGATTTTGTCATTCTTTTTATGAAAGTTCTTGGTTTAGCATATTCTACAACTTTCATTTAGACTGTTAAGGCTAAAAACCCTTTTATTGAAAACTCACTTTTTACTTTGAACAGTGTTTTGCCGGTTTTGTCGCGGATTTTCGATTGGTCATAACTTCTTCGTTATATCTCGGATTTTAGTGTTCTTTATATTTTTGGAAACCTTGTTACAATCTCTATCACTTTGTTCATCCCAGTCGAGATTGTTTAATACTTTATTTTTGAGGGTCAATTATGTAAATGTACACAGTATGCTAAAAAGAACTACAAATTGACCTATACTATTAGATAGGGTTGAAATATTGGTTTGTTATACAGATCCATGGTCCAAATGCACCCTAGAATCATAAAGTCTCCAACTTTATGACTTTACACGTCAATAGGTTCTTAATACAAGGTATTAATCCATTAAGACCCTTTTTTCCAGATACATGAGATATTTCTAGCCATTGGGACCTCATTTTTTTATGACTAAGGACCCTTCCCAGGGTCTAAAAGGACAGCCCAAAACGTCCAAAATAAAACATGCACCACAATGGGACTTTTAGGGACAAAAGAACATCATAAAGCTACCAAGATGAGATCTAAGCCTACTAAACATAAAGGTAGAAAATTTTTACCTTATGGAGCTTACCAAGAAGATGACGATCAAAGATCTACAAGCTTGCTTTCCTTCCTTGACTCCTTGATGAACTTCCTTCTCCTTTAAGCACACAAATAACACACTTTAAGCTCAAAACACTCTCTTATAGGGCTAGGGTTTGCTAAGAACGACTCAAGGACTTGGAGGATGAAAGAGTGAGGCTAAATGATCCATAAAGGTGCTTAAATACTCTTCAAACCCTATAAGTTAGGGTTTCACCCGGACAATAGTACGTCCAGCGTACATATGTGTACGCCCAGCGTACTAGGGCACGCCTTAGTACGCTTATCGTACTCACTTGTATGCCCAACGTCCCACTCATGCTCCCAAAAATTACATTTTTCCACTAGGGCTTCTTAAGGCTACATCTTTATACTCCAAGGACCCAAAATGGCATATTTAAAAACCAAAGGAAGGATTCGAGAATACCTGAAAGCCCGGGATGTTACAACTCTCCCCCACTTGATCTAGATTTTGTCCTTGAAGTCTACTGCAACAAACAAATATAGGTAATGCTCCTGCATCTCCGGCTCTGGCTCCCAGGTCCACTCGGAGCCCCTCTGATGTTGCCATTGTACCTTTACCAAAGGTACTTCCTTGCTTTGAAAAACCTTTACTTTCTTCTCCAAAATAGATACTAGTTTCTCAACATAGTTCAGGCGCTCATCAACCTGAATATCATCCAATGACACAATTGCGTCCTCATCCAATACTAACTTTTGCAGCTGTGAAACATGGAATGTGCTTTGAATCTGACTGAGCTCCTCACGAAGATCCAATCTATAGGCGACCTTGCCAACCCTGGAAATAACCCAGAATGGCCCAATATATCGGGGACCCAACTTCCCCGTCTTTCTAAAGCGAATCACAACTTTCCAAGGTGAGACCGTCAGCAACACCAGTCTGTAATCTCTGCCTGATCTGCTGAATCATCTCTATAGTCTGAAGGACCACTTTGGTCCTCCCTATAACCCTGTGACCAACCTCGCCCCAACAAACTGGGGTACGACATCTCCGCCCATATAAGAGATCAAAAGGCAGAGCACTAATGTTGTAGTGAAAATGGTGTTGTAGGAGAACTCCGCAAGAGGCAGGTAGGAGTCCCAGGTCCCACCAAAATCAATGACACGGGCTCACAACATATCCTCAAGAGTCTGTATTGTCCGATCACTCTGGCCGTCGGTCTGCGGATGATAAGTCGTGCTGAAGTGTAGCCTCGTGCCCAGTTCCTCATGGAACTTCTCCCAAAAACGGGAGGTGAACCGAACATCACAGTTTGAAACAATGGAGACCGGAACCCCATGGTGAGCAACGATCTCGCAAATATACACATCGGCCAACTTCTCGGCCGACGAACTCTATCAGATTGCCAGGAAATGGGCACTCTTGGTCAATCGATCCATGATAACCCAAATAGCATCAAACCCCTTTGCCGTCTTTGGCAACGTGGTGATGAATTCCATCAAAATCTGCTCCTATTTCCACATAGGAACCTCCAGAGGATGCAGATTGCCATGCGGCCTCTGATGCTCGGCCTTGACCATCCTGCAATTCATACACCTCTCAATGTACCAGGCAATCTCCCTATTCATATTGGGCCATCAATAACTCAGTCTCAGATCCCGATACATCTTGGTGGTCCTCGTATGGATAGAAAAACGAAACTTATCAGCCTCCTCCAACACAATCTGTCTAACCCCACTAGAGATAGGAACCCATACTCGACCACAACGAGTCAACAACCCACGACTATCCGGGACAAATCTGGTGATCTCACCCATGATCCTCTCAATGTTCCAATTCTCCTCCCGAACACCCTCGGCCTGAGCCTCCCTAATAAATACCACTAGCGGAGAATCCACTAATATCCTCATACATGACACCCTATCAGAAGGTCCAGCCGCCTTGCACCTCAAGGCATACGCCTCCACATTCGCTTTACCCGGATGGTAAAGGATCTCGTAGTTATAATCTTTGACTACGTCCAGCCACCTGTGTTGCCTCATTTTTAGGTTTGGCTGATCCATAATGTGTCTCAAGCTCTTGTGATCCGTGTAGATAGTACATCGGACCCCATAAAGATAATGCCTACAAATCTTGAGGGAAAAACCACAGCCCCCAACTCAAGATCATGTGTGGGATACCTCGTCTTCTGTGGCTACAGCTGTCGTGAAGCATAAGTATCACTCGTCGTCTCTGCATGAGGGCCGCCCCCAACCCAGTGATGGACGCTTCACAGAAAACCATAAAATCCTCAATTCCCTCTAGGAGGGTCAAAACTAGGGCCTCGCATAGCCTCTGCCGAAGTGTCTCAAATGTTGACTGCTGCTCAGGGCCCCACCAGAAATCCACCCCATTCCTCGTCAGACGAGTGAGAGGTACTACAATCTTGGAGAAATCCTAAATGAATCTCCAGTAGTACCCTGCCAATCCTAAGAAACTCTTGATATCCGAGGGAGATTTCGGAACCCCCCACTTCATCACCGCCTCGATTTTTGCCGAATCGACCAATATCTCGTCTTAGTTAATGAGGTGCCCAAGGAATTGAACCTATCGTAACCAAAACTCGTACTTCGATAACTTAGCATAAAGTTGTTCTCGCCTCAAAACCCCTAGAAGCTCGCGAAGATGCTCCTCATCCTGCTCTTTGGTCGTGGAATATACTAAGATATCTGTAGGGTTTCAAAGCACTCCATGGATGATGGCAATGGGCCCCTTTGATGAATTCTAAGTTAAAAGCCCAAGACTTGTCTTTTCCCTATAAATACTCATGTATTATTCACAATTAGGGTTTAGAGTAAGGCAAAATGTAGCCGCCACGTGAGGTTTCTTATGTAGTGTTAGATTCTTTAGTCTATGCTGAAAGTGTAATTTATTCCTCTTGTTTGAATAAATCGAGTGATCATTCGACATAATCTTCATATTTGTGTTTGTTCTTATTTTCCGCATCTTGTTCATCAAATCTCAATTAGGGTTTTAATCTCAACAAGTGGTATCAGAGCGGGTCTTCGAAGATCTATTGATTTTTGAAGTATCGGTTCTTGATTTGATGATTTTTTGCACAAGTTATTGAAGATTATTGGTGTTTTGGCATCTAGGAATCAAAATTCTATTCAAGTTACTGTTCATGAAGATTTATGATATTATTCTACTGTTCATCTGGTATTTTTTTTTCAATCTGATTCGTATCTGTTTCGTATTTTCTGTTTGGATCTGATCAATTCTTTGATCCAATATCGATTTTTATTGGTTTGATCGTTGGCCCAATTGTTTTTTATTCATATTTATTCAAGTCCATTCTACTGTTCTTGAGCCCACTGTTTTCGATCCCAGTTCATTGGTATAAGCGTTCTTCGATATCATATATTGCAAGTCGACTCTTCTCATATCTGTAATTGTCGTATATTGAAATTCTTTGTTCTATTTTTGAGTCGTTGTTTGTGAACGATACTTTTGTCAAAATCAATATTGATTTTATTTGATTTTCTGTTCAAACTAGTCAATCCGTTCGTTACTTGAATATCGATTTTGCTTCCTGATTATATTGTTCTATGAAGATTAAAGATGATATGGAGTATCGATGATTTAGGGTTGTTGTGTGTACCAGCATCTGTTGTAGTCAAGAACTGTTGAAGGATTTCGCAATCTGGGTTAAAACTGAGTCGGAATGGTTGTCAATTATAGTCAAACCAGAAAAGTCAAAATCAATAATAAAATTGGATTGATGTTGCGATTGTGATCAGAATAATGAAAGAAAAATGGAACTTGACACCTGTTGCAAGTTGAAATTATCTCACTTTCGATGCAGTATCTGCCAGGTCTTGCAATCGGAATCATGTTTCGGAACTCAGATCTTCAATGGAAAAATCATCAATACTCGAAATTGTTACTCACTCTGCAATCGGGAGTGTGATGTTGGAAGGCTGTATCGGAACGATCGTGACCATGACAATCAGACGCCAGTTCGGAATCGGAACATATGTTTGAAGATTGGTAATCGGAGTTCCTGTTGATTCACAATCGGCACTGTGATTGATCGATTTGGAACAAAATGGTTCGTTGTTGGATTTTTGACTAATCTCAGATTTGTAACTTTCACAATCGTTAAATACAAACCCGTGTTCGGGACCTAGTTTCGTTTTTTAGCACTTGGAACGATAGGTCTTGAAGAGAATGTAGAGTGAGAACAATAAGCGAACCTGAGAATGGTGATTTGCCTTGGGGTATAATCGACGGACTTGGAACGAACCTCGATCTAACTTGGGTTCGCGTGATTATGCTTGGAACGAAAGAGGGAAGGACCAAAAGTGAACTTGTGCTCGGACCGAACATGGTTTCGGTTCAATGAACCTGGACCGAACTTGGTTTCGGTTGCTTGTACTTGGAACGAAAGTATGATTAGCGGGTATTAATTTTGGGTCTCACATTTGTGCTAGTCGTTGCATCTCTTTTATCAGGTGTCTAAATGGGGAAGAAGATGCTTTAATGTTTCATAGTTGATCCCTATAACTCCAGCGAATTGGCACTTTTGGTCCCTGTTGATTTCACAGTTTAATATTTTTGGACCAATCTCAGAAATTGTTACAAATAAAGGGGTATATTGATACAGAATTACCATTCCAGCCCCTGTCTTTCAGCAAGTGACATTCTCTGCCCTATATTTAGAAATGTTTACAAATTTGAGGGCTGGTGAACAGTTTTGAATTCTTTAATGCATATATTTTTTCGTGAACAGAAAATTATGGATTCCATCAAGTCTTGGCGGTTCGGAAAGTCGTTTTTCGTGATAACGACAAATTTTCATGACTTTTTCAGATTTTATACTTCATTGTATATATCATTTTGTCGCGGGGAAGCACAATAGTTTTTATCCATTCAAAATCATTCTCATGACCATAAGAAGGATTTATAATCATGTTTTCGATTATAAATCGGGGGAGAATTTGGTATGACCATTTGAAATTGGATTTGTGACTTCTCAAAGTTAAAGATTTTTGATAAAGCTTGTGGTAGAATTATGAAGGTAGCTTTTACAGTGGAAGTTCTTCATCGAGCTCTGCTAAAGCTTTTACAGAGAAGTATCCTTTACAACGAAAGTTCTTTATCGAGCTCTGCTAAGGACTTGTTATATCTCCGACTTCTATTATTTTCTCGATCAAGTGGCATTACCAATCTTAAAGTTTGGGTTGTTACATGATATTTTTTGATGGCTTATATCATTAGCTTATTTGAAGACCATTGTGACTTGGAGGGGGAGCTCTTCAAAGACAAGAAGTGATTCAGTTTCTTTGTTCTGAAATAGGTTTTTATGGCGGGTTTGGTTTTCATGAAGATTATTTGGGATTACATTCGAAAATGAAGTTTAAAGACATTACTTCAGTGCTTGATTTATATATCCTAGAGCCCGTGTTTGAAGACTATTGAAGAATCAAGATTCATGGATTGCTTCATATATTCCTCGTTGTAGACCTTTTTATTTGCTTGATGCTTGTTTTGGAAGTTAAAGCATTGTCATCCATTCCATACTTTCAGGGGGAGATTGTAGGGTTTCAAAGCACTCCATGGATGATGGCAATGGGCCCCTTTGATGAATTCTAGGTTAAAAGCCCAAGACTTGTCTTTTCCCTATAAATACTCATGTATTATTCACAATTAGGGTTAAGAGTGAGGAAAAATGTAGCCGCCACGTGAGGTTTCTTATGTAGTATTAGATTCTTTAGTCTATGCTGAAAGTGTAATTTATTCCTCTTGTTTGAATAAATCGAGTGATCATTCGACATAATCTTCATATTTGTGTTTGTTCTTATTTTCCGCATCTTGTTCATCAAATCTCAATTAGGGTTTTAATACCAACAATATCATTAATAAACACGACAACCAAGCTATCGAGCATGAGGCTGCATACCCGATTCATCAAATCCATAAATATTGCAGGCGCATTGGTGATCCCAAATGACATGACCATGAACTCGTAAGTGCCATAACGATTCCGAACAAGACCTTCTCCATGTCCTCCTCTCTCATCCTGACCTGATGGTACCCAGACCTCAATTCTATCTTGGAGAACCAAGATGCACCATGAAACTGATCAAAGAGATCATCAATCCGCGGAAGGGGATAACGGTTCTTCACCGTAAGCTTGTTCAACTCCTAGTACTCAATACACATCTGGTGTGAACCATCCTTCTTCTTGACGCATAAAATCGGTGCTCCCCATGGAGAATTACTCGGTCTGATGAACTTCTTGCCTAGCAGCTCCTGCAATTGAGATGACAACTCCTGCTTCTCAGGTGGGGCCAATGGGAATGACACCTTGGCAATCGGGGCTGCACCTGGCATGAGGTCGATCCTGAAATCGACCTGCCTCTCAGGAGGCACACCGGGTAACTCCTCCGGAAATACATCGGAAAACTCCCTGACTACCGGAACCTTTGAAATTGAAACCTGATCCCCAATGAGCGTATCCACCACATAAAGCCAAACAAACTGCACACCCATGCTGAATATACTACCGAGCTCTGGCTGTAGAACAACACCCCGAACCCATCCTGGTACCCTCTCCACAGATAACTAGTTCTCCCCCACTTGGGGTTCGAACTACTACGCGTTGGCCCTCGCAATCGATCATAGCACCGAAACGGATCAGCCAATCCATACCCACAATCACACAGATGTCCCCCCATAGGAATAGGGTTCAAATCGATCGGAAAGGATACCCTGCAGATCTCCAGAACACAACCCTGATACACTGAAGAAGCAAAAACCTCATGTTCGTTGGCGATAGAAACTCGCAACAGACACTCCAACTCCCCTAAGGGCATATCAAACTCCCTACTAAATGACCGAGAAACAAAGGACTGACTCGCACCCGAGTCAAACAACACACTACAAGAAAAATACCCTTTAATGAAATGCAAACAATGACACTCGCTGATTTACGATACGTATTTTTGTGTACCCTTGAAAATAATGTTAGCCTTCCAAAATTTGAAGGATAGAGGACACGCATGTTTGCACGCCTTAAAGTTAATGTCCAACAAAAAAAAAATACAAACACAGAGGGCACTTGTTTTAAATGTGTGTCCTCTAGAAATGTCGCTTTATATTTGTTTTAATCAAACACGCGTTTTTTAAAAGGCAAAAATGAAATCCTCTGAAATTCTAAAATTTTGAAGTGCCCGCTTCTTCAGTCTCTCCTCTGTATCTCCCTTCATTCACTCATTCCTAGGGCTTTTTCAAGAACCATTCTACTTAGGGCTTTTTCAAGAAAATTGAAAATTCTCGATCGGTTCTCCCAGGCCTCTACAACAATCGACGATCTCACTTCAGGCTTACATCTTGGCTGAGTTTACCCATTCCTTCACCTTAATGAGCTTTTCCCCACTCAGAGAAAGCCTCCCTCTTCTCCCTGAATTAGTAATGGATACCTCTTCCAACATTGGGAGATACTTAATGATGTCCATCAACATCATATGCCACGCAATCACATCCTCCAGACATTGCAACAAAATTTCAAAATTTCGCTTAAACATAACATGAACTACCAGGTTTTCTTCTTCTTCATCCCCATTTCCACTAAGGGGCCGTTCGATTTTCTTTTTAATTGGTTCCGAAGTTAGGACCCGGTACTCAATCCGAAGTCATCTTGTTTGTTTTCCTTTCTACACCTTTGGACTCGGTCCAAATCAAGGATCCAATCCCCATTTTTGTGTCGATTCGGTCCAAGGAAAAATACATGCTGACCGAGTTGTTGTGTGTCGTTCTCATGTATATCCTCTTCCCCGCTTCCTTCTTTGTAGTTCGTATGTCGAACCTTCGTTCTTCTTCAAACCAACGCATAACTTCTCCTTCCACCACCACCGGTTCTCACGCAATCGATTGTCGGACTTCACTCCAGCTCCTCCCAAGAATGATGACTTTATTCCAGACTTCAGCCTCGCCAAAACATCGTGCATATATATCTGTTTTACAGAGGTCGACCTGTCGGGGGATTTTTAAAATTGTTTTTAGGATTTCCAAATTCGGTTAATTTGAATGGCATTGTTACAGAAATTGTTTTATAAGAAGTCGCTCTACGGACTTGTCGATGTCTCTGAAAGAATATACTGTAATTATTTAGCCTTCTATGGAGTAATTAGATTCATATGTGTATGTATGTGATACGATTACCTTTTCTATTAAAACCTTTCTCCCTAAGTCATCTCTTTAATTCTATCTAGGTTTATATTCTACTTCCAATTTGGGGGTTTGATGCATTAGGTAGTTGAATTATGGGACAAAAAGTTGTATGATTAGGGATAGAAAAGATTTTTATAAATTGCAAATTAGATATGGATCTGTTATACATTCAACCTCATTTTCCTTTTCTACAGGTCTCAATATTAGGGTATGGCTGCATGGGGATTACAGGTATCTGTAACAATCCTCTCCCTGAGGAAGAAGGCAACAAAGTGCTCAAGGAAGTTTTTAATAGAGGAGTTACATTCTTTGATACTGCTGATGTATATGGGGTTCAGCATGCTAATGAGATACTAGTTGGGAAGGTAATTGTATTTCCTTATACAAAACAACAAAGCTATATAAATAATTGTTAGGGGTGTCAGACCCAACAAATAAAGGGGTACGATATACTCCTAAGTAACACTACTCTATTGCACTCAAAAGTAGTACAAGGCAAGTAGGGTCGATCCACAGAGACACGGGACAATCAGTCTATACCCTTTTTGCGTAAGGTACTTGTTCACAAAAGATGAAAGAAGAAAAAGGGGGTTTGATTGCAATGATTAGACAAATAAAGTAAAATCACAAGTAATTGGCTGAATGAGTAAATTAAATTTAGATATTATAAAGACTCCAACTTCATGTATGACAATTCAACAATGTGAATCCAAGATGACAAGACTTTTGTTTCATTCTATCTAAGTTGGTACTTGAAAGTGTTAACAAGCTCTAAAACTTTCCATTCACCACAATAATTAACCAAAACAAGCTCTTTGATTAATCCTAACCTTACTAACCTAATCTAAACAAGCTCTTAGAATTAGATTGAAAGATTTCATGAAGCTTTATGTGAATGTTCCCAATAACACCCAATACTCCTGATAAGCTCGGGAGTGTAAAAGTGTATGAATAAGATTTACACTAAATTCATTCAATAGAACTCAATTTAATGCTTGTTACTTGTTCAATTTCACAAAACAATTACGGATTTTGTAAAAGAGATAACTAGAATGATCTAACCCTAATTCAAATGGCCAATAAGAATCACAATTAGAATCAAACATTCGATTGAAGAAAAATCAAATTCATTAGATGGAAATTAAGAACATACATCAAGTCATATGATTAGATTCACAATTAGAAAGTCAAAACATGAGTTGGAGAAATTAGATTTCTAGCCACACATGACTAGAACAAAACCAGAAATCTAGAAGATGAAATCAAGAATCAAAATGCTTACAAATACGAAATCAAAATGTTTCCAAATGTTTAACGGGCAATCCTTGCTAAAAACTTCAACTCCTTCTCCTCAAAAATGCTTTTTCTCTGCTCTACTTACCCCCAAAATGACCTCATTCCCGAAATAAGAAAAGAGGAAAAACTGCCAAAAAGACAGTTTTTAAGTCGAACACGCCCCATGTCAAAATAGAGAAAATCAACACGGGTCGTGTTGAGTGTAAACCAACCCTTCAATCCTCGATTCCAAATTTCAAGTACGATGCTCAAAAATGCTCAACTAGCTTAACACGCCCCGTGTCCATATAGGCTAAATGAACACGGGTCGTGTTCATCGAAGTCAAAAAGTGATTGAAAGTCAAACACGCCCCATGTTGGATTCTAGGGCAAACCCAACACGCCCCGTGTTGCCCTCTGGATGCTCGTCCAAACTTGATTTTTCTAATTCTTCCGATTCTCGTCCAATCGTCCCGCAATCTTCATCAACGCTCCCTAGCACCTCCAAAAGCGCGCTCCAACCCCCGGTTCACCTGAAAATGACATGAAAGAGTGCAAATAAGGTTGTTCAAGAAATTAACCTAGATATGCTAAAATGCAATAAAAACAACGAAATTATTCTAAGGATATACATAGAAAAAGGGCTAAAAGTTGTGCAAAAAAGGGTGTACAAAATGCACCCAACAGATCTCCCCAAGCTTAGACCTTTCTTGTCCTCAAGAAAGAACAAGAAATAGACGAAATGGGACGATTTCTGGATGACAAAAAGAAACTTAGAACGAAAAGGGTGTGATCCTAAAGGCTAAGAATGAATGAATGCAATGTAATGCCATGAAAATTTAAGGTATATACAAAATGCACTTGAGAAAAAAAAATGAAGCAAAAGAAAAAGAAGATTAAGAACAAACACAAAATATGTACTTTTGTAACTAAATAAAGGTACGATCAGAATTTATATCAATAAGGCTTTGATCACTGATACCTTGGCAACCATCCTGTTTTCTTCCACATATCACAGACTCTCAGTGTGAGGAAGACCCGAAACGGTGTAACCCAATAATCCAACCGAAGTTTTATTTAATCTTTATACCTTACTAAGATTTATGGGCGAAAATAACATAGTTTGGATTTCATGTCCTTAAGACTAGATGGCCAAGAATCAGAATCGACGCATCCTTAAGAACCCGTCACAGCGAATCAGCTTTCGCTGAAACGGTGAGCCCATCCAAAGGGGCCCAACTCCTATGCTTTCACTTTTTCGAGAGCCACAAGTATCATATCACACAGTTCTTCATTCGCCAAATTTGACTTGAATTGGCTTTTGATTTGATTCAACTTTGATTTGTACTTCGTTTTGAATTTGGATTCTTCAATCTTCATTTTTGGAATTTTTTTAGATTTCTTCGTTTTCGCATTTGAAAATTGTGACAACCCAATATTTCAACTCTATGTAATGACCTAAAAAGTCAATTATTGTAACCACTTTTGTGATAATGAAATTAACTTCGAAAATAAAATGTCCAAAAAGTTTCTATTTAATTACCTACTGTGATAGATGTCTTTAAACCGTGATCGTACGTAAAAAGAACGCCCAAATCCGACTTCGTATATTGAAGTTACGATTTTTCCAAGTTCGCTTAGCAGCAGGCAGCTAAAAACTCGAATCAGAGATCAAGCGATTTTTGGCGGGAATGACCTAAACGAGAATCGAAGGTCTCGGCAATGGTAATTTAGCGGTAAAAAGTCTGGCAAAAACCGACATCAGATAAAGAAGTTATGAATTTCTAAAGAAATTCCTTAATCACGACATCTTAAAAATAAATAATAAAAATAATTTCGAAATTTGCCGACGGAGTCTAAACGAAAGTTGTAGAGCATAGTCTCACCTACGCGTGGATATAAAGACCATCAAAAACGGAATTCGTATGAAGAATATATGAATTTTAGAAGTTTATTAATTAAATTAAATATAAATTTAATTATAATTGTTTGGTATTATCCGAAGGGAGTCAGCAGATAGGGCCGAAGTACGCCCTGCGTACCCTCTTACGCCCCGCGTACTCAAGGCCTAGGCCTCGGATCGTCCACGTCCCGACCTATACGAAGCTACCCCTTGTCCCATCCGAAATCCGAGGCAGTCGAGGACTCGGTCATGCATGACGTACGCGTACGCCCCGCGTACCGAGGTGGTTCCAGCCCCTATAAAAGGGATGCGAAGGTTCCAAAGAAAGGGCTCCATTTCTCTCCTCTCTTGTGCGTTCTTGCCTCGTTTTTCGTGCCCCTTCTAACCCGAAGCCCCGGTCATTTTGCTCAAGTCCCGAAGGTCGTTTTTACTCCCGAGATTCCCGAGGAAATCCGTTTCCCGAGACGAAATTCTGCCCGGTTTCCATCTCGCTTTCTTCAAACCTTCAGGTGAGTTCATACCCCTACAACCACACTTTAAATGCTTTTTAAACACTTTTAAGGGGGGGGGGGATACAAGTAAACACACGACTAAAATCGTGTGAAACATCGATCTTTGCTATACTTTCATACTGTTGTTTTAACTATCTTATGAAGTCATCATCATGCAAAACACCTCACAACACAACTTTACCCTCTTGGGATACAATATGTTTTGATAAATAGAAATGATGTTTTATTTATACGTTTACATACAAATACATCATATCAAGGGTAACACTCTTTAATAAATCATTTTATGCATTCAAAGAACTTATGATTTATGCTTTGTCAAACATTGTGAAAAAAAGGATAAACTTTGCATACAAAACTACTACTTTAATACAGACTTAGTTGAGAATCCGTGAGACATGTATATCTTCAAATAATACCTTTTTGCTAAAAGGTACCGCTACAAGTTCTGTCTATAACTAGAGTCTCCCGTTCGGAGAACGTGTCAAATGTGTATAGATCTATACGGGAAGTCATGATCCCGCGCCCTGACTGTTAGCTACAGTCCGTCCTTTGGGGTGACAGTTTTTCATAACGCTACGACGCCTGAAGAACGTCGCTACAGGCATATTATGTTTAGTATGGTTATAAAACTCATCGGATATACAATTATTATAGTACTTCTGATTGATGAATGAGTAGCTATTAAAACTATTCTTCATCTAACAAACTGCAATCTTCTAATAGGTTTTATTATATAAATCTATGCTTCAACCTTCTAAAGCATGTCATTTGCTTTCGGTTTTTAGTCTGGGACATTAGGCTAACCATTACTTTAGGAAAATATGGGATTTTCCTGTATACAAAACAAACAACTAATAGGAAAATAAGGGATTTTCTTGATTCAACTATCTACATTATTCAATACAAATATTCTCATGCATTTCACACTTTTATAAGAAAATAAGGGATTTTCTTGGAAAACATACACTCAATTTGGAACGGCATACAAATTTTCTAAACCACTTATGAACTCACCAACTTAATTGTTGACACTTTCTCTTTGAAATAACTTGTATTCTCAGGGAACCGCTAAGCAGGTTTGGAAATCAACTTTTGGGGATTAACGCGCTGGCGTTAATTACTTCTTTTGAAAGATGTTTATGTATTTATCTTTTGAACATGTAATGAATACAATTATGTAAACATTTTAAAAACTTTTATATATGTATGGTGGTGTGTACTTTCCTTTCTATGAACTGTTATGATATTGAATATGACGTCCTCTGCCCCCGAACGTTTCCGCCGTTCTGGTTTGGGGGTGTGACAGATTGGTATCAGAGCATCGTTTATAGTGAATTAAGTATATCAAAACCATTTTTGGTATACAACTATAAACACAACTGGGCAAAAACACTCTGAGAAGAGTCAAACTTTTGAAATTAAATTTATTTAGTTTTTGTAAAGTAAGCATGCACTCATTTCATACTACTAACAGTTTCATATCGGATCATTTTAGAAGTATTATAAATAAGTTGTGCAGTGCAGGTACGCCTTGGGACATGTAATCGGAACTGGGAAGAATATAGCCTGATCAACTATATTTGTCCGAGAGCCGACTAACGTGTGCCAAGGAGTGTCTGCAGTCGACAACAAATTTAAAACTTACCAAAAGCATATCGTTAAATAATACTAAGGGAGTATTTGAGTATCAACAACCATTAAACTTAAGGGTAAATTTCATGTGCTCTAGCTTATAGTAAATTCTTAACCCTATTCTCGTACAGACTCAATGGATGGATTCCATCACCCCAATGACCCCTACTACCCCAACCAAGGTAATGGAGGATGGATCGAAGAAGATCCCGAAGAAGACGAAGAACCTATAGATTTGGATGAAGGAGATGACTCTGGTACAGATTCAGAGCCAGAGGTTATCAATCCACCGGCCCCACAACCTCCCGGCTATGTGAGGAACTTCCAAGGACCCACTCCTGTATGGGGGAGTCACCTCCACCATTGGAGCCAACAACAAAACCTACGCCCTCCCTACGGCATGTGCCGAGACTTCTACGATGTCCGCGGCGGAGGTTCAACTGATCGGGCACTACCAGTAATGGTGGGCAAGCTAGCCAATCAGTCCTACCAATCCGGAGTTCAAGCTAGCCGGATTCGGGATGTCAACGTAGAAGTACAGGTTCACACTTCTGACATCCGTAGGCTGGATAGAATTCAGGACAATGCACAACTCCAAACCGAGGCATTCCAAGCACAAATGATTGCAACCCTAGCCGAATTAAGGGAACAACAAGCCGCTTTTGATAGGCGTGTAATGGAATCGAAGCAATCGGATGCGGAGTCAAGCTCCAAGCGCAACCTACGTCGCAAGTAGTGCTTGCCAAAATTTCAAATTTTGTTATAAATTAGGACTTCGGATAAGAGTATTATTTTCTTTAAACTTTCTGTAATCGGAGACCTTTAGAAAGGTCAAAAATTTCTGTCTAAACTCGGATGTAACACAACTATATGTTTAATATATATAAGGCATATCCCTTTCGTATGTTAATTATGTGCAGTTCATTCAATTCATAAGTATATCTATTCAAACACCATTTGTAAATCAAGCTCCAGACCCTGTGTTGGTCAAACCAAATTCTTGAACTATTAAAGAAAGTTAACTCAATATCATTCAATTCTCAACCACCAAAACTTATAATCTCTCATTTTCTTTTGGCAGCGCGATGCCTCCTCGTCCAAACCTAAGGCCCAGACCGGGCACGGCGCCACCACCACCTCCACTACCAACGTATGATCCGGCCATGGTCCAGGCTGCTATCACAGCAGCAGTAACAGCAGCTCTCTCGCAAATAAACTCCAATGGAAATGGAGGTACAGGAAGCAACACGAATCATTCCAATCGTGGAACTGGTCATGGTCAAGTAAGAGAATGTACTTACAAGGAATTCTCCAACTCAAAGCCAAAAACTTTTAATGGCATTGGGGGAGTCATTACACTAATGCAATGGTTTGAAAAGACCGAAACAGTCTTCGAGATCTGCTCATGCCAAGAAACAAGCAAGGTTAAGTTCGCTGCTTGCACCTTCATAGATCGAGCCCTCACTTGGTGGAAAAGCCATGTGAATTCTGTGACTCTCACTGTCGCCAACGCCATGAGTTGGGAGGATCTGAAGGTTCTACTACTGGATGAATACTGCCCAAGGGGCGAAGTGCAAAATCTTGAGCAAGAGCTCTAGAATCTGAAGATGACTGGGTCTGATCTAGTCGCCTACACAGCTAGGTTCAACGACCTTGCTGCATTGTGCCCTACCATGGTCAACCCAGAATCAAAGAAAGTTGAAAGGTACATTTGGGGGTTGTCACCCCAGATTCAAGGGCATGTCCTAGCTTCCAACCCTATTACCTACAACAACGCTAAACGCCTGGCTCAACGACTCATCGACCACGGGGTAAAACAGGGTACCATTGCAGCTACCACCAATCCATCTAAGGAGGCACAGGGCCAGAATAGGCCTTGGAACAAGAGAAGGGGACAAACCCTACAGGAGAACCCCAAGAAACAACAAGTAGTAGCGATCCACGCTATTACTGTACCTACCAACATTGCCCCCACAAGCTCGTACAATGGGAAACTTCCGAAATGCAACCAATGCAACTTCCACCACCACGGTCTCTGCCGTGACCTCCAATTGTAACAGCCCGGATTTCCAGGTATCTTTTATGCTTATAATTTTTGGAGTTTTGTGAGGGGACTCGGCGAGTTGGAGCTCAAACTCGCCGAGTAGGATCGCGGTTCAGGACGCGGGTTCGCGCCCGGACTCGACGAGTCCAAGGAATGGACTCGGCGAGTCCTCGCTGTTTAATGAAACCCTAATTTCCCGGTCCTAAGCCCTATTTAAAGGACCTTATGGCCCTTCATTGCGACTACCTGGATCTTGAGAGCACCAAAGCAGCTGAGGGAATTCGTGTGAGTGAGATAAGAGGCTATTGTTCACCAAATTTGTGTGTTATTGCAAGAAAGGAAGAGGAAGGTCAAGCTAGAAGAGTTGGGGAGCTGGGATCTTCTTTCATTTCATCTGAGGAGGCTTCTTGAGGTATCATTCAGAGCTTATTTCCGTATTTTTGTTGATATGGTCAAATATACGGTTTCTTCATGCCTTATTTGCTTTGTATTGAAAGTATGAGAGGTCCCATGGGGATTTGGTGCTTAGATCTGGACCTTAGTAGGTCCAGAGAGTCCCTAATGTCATGCTTTATGTCCTCCCTTTTGGGTTGGAGGCTAGGGTTGCCATTTTAGAGGTTATTTCTCCCAAAAAGAGCCTTGTAGGTGTTGTATGGTAACCAAGATATGAACTTTACGTGATGAATAAGCTTAGGAGGGCCAGATCTATGAGTGGATGGTGCGGATCTGTCCTCAGAAGCTAGTTTGAGTTGATGCATGGCATGGACTCGCCGAGTCTGAAGAACAGACTCGACGAGTAGCATGAAGATTGTCCTTAACCACTCAGCGAGTGGTCTTGCCGAGTTAAGGGTCGACTCAGTGAGTCAGGGAGAGTTAGTGAGGGTTGACAGTTGGACTGAGTCGAGCTGGGACTCGCCGAGTTGTTCTTGAGACTCGATGAGTCGAGTCGTGGTGGCCCCGCGATTCATGCCAGGTGGAACCCGTCGAGTCAGGGGAGTACTCGACGTGTCAAAAGAGAATCCTAGAGAGTTAGTGAATATGTATAGACTCGCTGAGTCGCCCTAGTGCACTCGCCGAGTCCGGTCAAAGTTGACCGTTGACCGTTGACCAGAGTTGACCAGAGTTGACTTGATAGGGGTAGTCAGCTTTAGTGGTAAAAGTGTTAATTAAGAGATATATGATGTTATAGGAGGATTATAGCTCGGAGGATCGAGCATGAGTGATTTCCAAGATTCGCGAGTTATCGAGATACACGAGGTGAGTCTTCTCACTATACTTTTCCTTGAGTAGGTAATCAGAGTTACTTGTCAGAGTATGTGTATGTTATGTGTATGCTATGTGTTGTACTGCATGATGTCTATGTGATTTATGATGTGCATGTTTATAGAGTTGGAACCGGAAGGTTCCCAGAGTTAGAACCTGAGGGTTCACAGAGCTTGGGTGCACGGACCCATAGAGTTATAGCCTCGTGTGGCTGATATATGTTTATGTGGTATTTTGGGGAACTCACTAAGCTGTGTGCTTACAGTGTTAGTGTTGTTGTTTTAGGTACTAGCGATGACCGTGGGAAGGCGTCGGCTTGATCTGTACACACGCATGGGATTATTGATATATATATATATATATATATATATATATATATATATATATATATATATATATATATATATATATATATATATATATATATATATGATCTTGGGATTTTGTATGATGTGAATTGGGATTTAAACTTAATGTTTTTATGAAAATGAAATGAGAAATGTTTTTATAATTTGCGAAAAATTATTTTGAAATTTACGGTGTTACAAGTTGGTATCAGAGCCTTGGTTTAAGGGATTCGAGTACACCTTCGGGCGTATTTGAACTCAAACTGAGGATTTGAGAAGTATTTTCAAAAAGAGCAAAAGATTTTGAAAAGAAACGCAGAGCAGAGTTGTGTGTACGATCAGTCCGTGCCCGAACGGTGATTTCCCAAAATACCCTCATGTTATGTGTTATTGATAGTGATATGATGTATTCACATGTTAGAGTAGGCTAGGTATTCCTATTAGGACTAGAGTGGCCTGATTTGTGATGCCTTAGCCTAGGAAGAGGTGAGCTGCTATGAGATGCTTGAGACTGAGTAGGTAGCAGCGAGGGGCTTATGAGAGATCTATTAGAGAGTGATCTATGCATGATAGAGTACTTGGAATTTGGGGCATACAACACGCTACTGCAAAGAACCGACACAACAATCCGCCCCCGCTGCTAATACCGGAGTAAGTCGCGCCTGCTTTGAGTGCGGAGACACTGGGCACTACCGCAGGGACTGCCCGAAGGCAAACAACAGGAATACCGGCGGAAGGGACCGAGTATTCGCAATGGGACAAGACGAAGCCGTTGCGGACCCCACTGTTGTTACGGGTACGTTTCTTCTCAATAACTCGTATGCATGCATTTTGTTTGATAGTGGAGCAGAGAGAAGTTTTGTGAGTCACGATTTTAAAGGCCTGCTAAAGCCATTACCACAATCATTAAGTGAACCGTTTATAGTAGAAATGGCCAACGGTAAAACCGAAGGCACTAAGGAGATATACTTAAACTGTACCCTAACTCTAAACGATAATCCCTTTCCAATCAACCTTATGCCAGTCTCGATTAAGAGTTTCGATGTCATCATTGGGATGGATTGGCTGAGTTCTCATCATGCTGGCATTTTATGTTACGATAAGGCCGTTCGCCTTAATCTGCCAACCAGCGAACCTTTCTTTGTCTTGGGTGACAAACCTAGTACCACTCTTCGTATCATCTCAAACATCCAAGCTCAGAAGTGCCTACGCAAGGAGTATCACGCGTTTCTGGCACATGTCGTGGATGTGAAACGCGAAGTCCAGGACGTCAAGAATGTGCCTGACGTATGCGATTTTCCCGACGTTTTTCCCGATGACCTTCCAGGAATACCACCCGCGAGGCAAGTCGAGTTCAGAATCGATCTGGTTCCCGGAGCTACCCCAGTAGCCAAAGCGCCCTATCGGTTAGCCCCGGCGGAGATGCAAGAGTTATCCAGCCAACTGAATGAGCTACTCGGAAAAGGATTCATCACGCCGAGCTTCTCGCCTTGGGGAGCACCTGTATTATTCGTGAAAAAGAAGGATGGATCATTCCGGATGTGCATCGGCTACCGAGGACTCAACAAACTTACCATCAAGAACCGTTATCCCTTACCCCGAATCGACGACTTATTCGACCAACTCCAAGGAGCCAACTACTTCTCCAAGATCGATCTGAGGTCAAGATATCACCACCTGCGAGTCCTAGAGAGTGATGTTCCCAAGACGGCCTTCCGAACGAGATACAGACATTACGAGTTCGTAGTGATGCCGTTCGGACTAACCAATTCCCCGGCCGTATTCATGGACCTAATGAATCGGGTATGTCGTCCATTCCTGGATAAATTTGTGATAGTATTCATAGACGACATACTCATTTATTCAAAGAATAAAGAAGAGCATAGTCAACATCTGAGACAAGTCTTAGAGACGTTACGAACTGAGAGACTCTATGCAAAGTTCTCGAAATGCGAGTTTTGGATTAGAAGGGTGGACTTCCTCGGTCACGTGGTCAGCAAGGAAGGAATCCACGTGGACCCATCAAAAATCAAGGCTATCAAAAATTGGTCTGCACCAACTACACCAACAGAGATTCGCCAATTTCTAGGTCTTGCTGGTTATTATTGAAGGTTCATTCAGAACTTCTCCAGCATCGCAAAGCCTCTTACCGCCTTAACTCAGAAAGGGGTGACCTACAACTGGGGAGAAAAACAAGATGCTGCATTTCAAACTCTGAAACATGCCCTTTGCAGTGCGCCCATTCTTTCTCTTCCAGAGGGGACCGAAGATTTTGTGGTGTATTGCGATGCTTCGAAGCAAGGGCTGGGTTGTGTACTAATGCAGAGAGGAAAGGTTATTGCATATGCCTCACGACAACTGAAAACGCATGAAGTCAACTACACCACTCATGACCTAGAACTTGGAGCAGTGGTCTTCGCTCTGAAAATCTGGAGGCACTACCTATACGGGACCAAGTGCACCATCTTTACAGACCACAAGAGCCTTCAACACATCTTCGACCAGAAGGAGTTAAACATGAGACATCGACGTTGGGTTGAATTGCTCAACGACTACGAATGTGAGATTCGCTATCATCCCGGAAAGGCAAACGCCGTGGCCGATGCCCTTAGTCGTAAGGAGTACTCTGGTCGAAGAGTGAAGTCATTAACCATGTCGATCCATTCACACCTGTCAGCACAAGTCAAGGAGGCTCAAATAGAGGCCTTGAAACCCGAAAACGTGACAGGTGAGACCCTTAGGGGGATGGACAAGAACCTAGAAATCAAGAGTGACAGAGTACGCTACCTCATGAACCAAATCTGGACACCCAAGTTTGGTGGGTTCAGAGAGGTAGTTATGAGCGAAGCACACAAGACTCCTTACTCCGTGCACCTAGGGTCAGATAAGATGTATCTAGATCTCAAGCAACTCTACTGGTGGCCAAACATGAAAGCAGAGATTGCTACCTATGTGAGAAAGTGTTTGACTTGCGCCAAGATAAAAATAGAACACCAAAAACCCTCAGGTCTACTCCATCAACCTGAAATACCTGAGTGGAAATGGGAACAGATTTCCATGGACTTCATAATGAAACTGCCCAAAACTCAGGGTGGCCAAGATACTATTTGGGTGATCGTCGACAGACTAACCAAGTCCGCTCATTTCTTACCGATCAAGGAAACTGATAAGATGGAAAAACTATCGAGAACCTACATCCGGGAGATCGTACGACTTCATGGAGTGCCGATGTCTATCATCTCAGATAGAGACAGCAGATTCACTTCTAGATTCTGGCAATCATTGCAAAAATCCATGGGAACAAGGTTGGATATGAGTACAGCATACCACCCACAAACTGATGGACAGAGTGAGAGAACGATCCAAACCTTGGAAGACATGTTGCGAGCATGTGTAATCGACTTTGGTAAAGCGTGGGATGTTCACTTACCTTTAGTCGAGTTCTCTTATAACAATAGTTATCATACTAGTATCAAGACTGCTCCATTTGAAGCCCTTTACGGCCGTAAGTGCAGGTCACCTCTGTGCTGGACGGAAGTAGGCGACACGCAGTTGGCAAAAGGTCTAGCCCCTGATAGCACCCTCACTGGCCCGGAGATCATCAGAGAAACGACTGAAAAGATTGTTCAAATACGAGAACGACTGAAATCCTCAAGGGATAGGCGAAAGAGTTATGCCGACAAAAGACGAAAACCCATGGAATTTCAGATTGGAGACCGTGTACTGCTAAAGGTCTCACCCTGGAAGGGCATGATACGCTTTGGAAAGCGTAGGAAACTAAATCCTCGGTACATTGGACCCTTCGAAATCATTTCAAGAATTGGTCCAGTGGCTTACAAACTCCAACTTCCAATCGAGCTTAACAAAGTACAACCAGTATTCCACGTATCGAACCTGAAAAAGTGTTTGTCCGACGAAACACTAGTAATTCCACTCGATGAAATCGAACTTAACGAAGATCTTAATTTTGTGGAAGAACCCGTCGAGATCATGGATATGGAAATTAAACGAACTAAGCAGAGTCGAATACCAATAGTAAAGGTTCGCTGGAACGCTAAGCGAGGACCTGAATTCACATGGGAACGAGAAGATCAGATGCAACAGAAGTATCCGCATCTTTTCCTCAGCCCCTAAAACTTTTCTTTTGTATTTAATTTCGGGACGAAATTCCCTCTAACGGGGGGATGATGTGACAACCCGATATTTCAACTCTATGTAATGACCTAAAAAGTCAATTATTGTAACCACTTTTGTGATAATGAAATTAACTTCGAAAATAAAATGTCCAAAAAGTTTCTATTTAATTACCTACTGTGATAGATGTCTTTAAACCGTGATCGTACGTAAAAAGAACGCCCAAATCCGACTTCGTATATTGAAGTTATGATTTTTTCCAAGTTCGACTTAGCAGCAGGCAGCTAAAAACTCGAATCAGAGATCGAACGATTTTTGGCCGGAATGACCTAAACGAGAATCGAAGGTCTCGGCAATGGTAATTTAGCGGTAAAAAGTCTGGCAAAAACCGACATCAGATAAAGAAGTTATGAATTTCTAAAGAAATTCCTTAATCACGACATCTTAAAAATAAATAATAAAAATAATTTCGAAATTTGCCGACGGAGTCTAAACGAAAGTGGTAGAGCGTAGTCTCACCTACGCGTGGATATAAAGACCATCAAAAACGGAATTCGTATGAAGAAGATATGAATTTTAGAAGTTTATTAATTAAATTAAATATAAATTTAATTATAATTGTTTGGTATTATCCGAAGGGAGTCAGCAGATAGGGCCGAAGTACGCCCTGCGTACCCTCTTACGCCCTGCGTACTCAAGGCCTAGGCCTCGGTTCGTCCACGTCCCGACCTATGCGAAGCTACCCCTTGTCCCATCCGAAATCCGAGGCAGTCGAGGACTCGGTCATGCATGACGTACGCGTACGCCCCGCATACCCTCGTACGCCCCGCGTATCGAGGTGGTTCCAGCCCCTATAAAAGGGATGCGAGGGTTCCAAAGAAAGGGCTCCATTTCTCTCCTCTCTTGTGCGTTCTTGCCTCGTTTTCCGTGCCCGTTCTAACCCGAAGCCCCAGTCATTTTGCTCTAGTCCCGAAGGTCGTTTTTACTCCCGAGATTCCCGAGGAAATCCGTTTCCCGAGACGAAATTCTGCCCGGTTTCCATCTCGCTTTCTTCAAACCTTCAGGTGAGTTCATACCCCTACAACCACACTTTAAATGCTTTTTAAATGCTTTTTAAACACTTTTAAGGGGGGAATACAAGTAAACACACGACTAAAATCGTGTGAAACATCGATCTTTGCTATACTTTTCATATTGTTGTTTTAACTATCTTATGAAGTCATCATCATGCAAAACACCTCACAACACAGCTTTACCCTCTTGGGATACAATATGTTTTGATAAATAGAAATGATGTTTTATTTATACGTTTACATACAAATACATCATATCAAGGGTAACATTCTTTAATAAATCATTTTATACATTCAAAGAACTTATGATTTATGCTTTGTCAAACATTGTGAAAAAAGGATAAACTTTGCATACAAAACTACTAATTTAATACAGACTTAGTTGAGAATCCGTGAGACGTGTATATCTTCAAATAATACCTTTTTGCTAAAAGGTACCGCTACAAGTCCTGTCTATAACTAGAGTCTACCGTTCGGAGAACGTGTCAAATGTGTATAGATCTATACGGGAAGTCATGATCCCGCGCCCTGACTGTTAGCTACAGTCCGTCCTTTGGGGTGACAGTTTGTCATAACGCTACGACGCCTGATGTGACAACCGTCAATTTTAAGTCAAGTCAAAGTCAACTAAAGTCAAAAAGCAAACCGGTCAACTCAATTTGCCGTGAGTACTAGAGTTTACGTTAAGTAATTTCTAAACAACTCTCTATTCTAATGAGAGATCATAAATCGAAAAGTGCGTACATCTAGATCTCCTTAACCTAAAACGGTGGTACGTGGAGAGCCAAACCGATAAAACAATATTACATACTCATCGGGAGTATGCAAGATCCTCAAACAAGGCTTAACGGGGTTTACGGACCTTGCAGTGCGAAGCCGGACACTCAAAAAGGTCACCAATGAAACCTCTCTCAATCGTGTTCACTCCATCTCTTCTTATCAGAAATCTCTCCCAAATCTCTCTAAGTATGTGAAATCTCTCCCAAATCTCTCTTTGTATGAGAAATCTCTCCAAGAATGTCAAATCTCTCCCAAATCTCTCTAAGTATGTGAAATCTCTCCCAAATCTCTCTTTGTATGAGAAATCTCTCCAAGAATGTCAAATCTCTCCCAAATCTCTCTAAGTATGTGAAATCTCTCCCAAATCTCTCTTTGTATGAGAAATCTCTCCAAGAATGTCAAATCTCTCCCAAATCTCTCTAAGTATGTGAAATCTCTCCCAAATCTCTCTTTGTATGAGAAATCTCTCCAAGAATGTCAAATCTCTCCCAAATCTCTCTAAGTATGTGAAATCTCTCCCAAATCTCTCTAAGTATGTGAAATCTCTCCCAAATCTCTCTTTGTATGAGAAATCTGTCCAAGAATGTCAAATCTCTCCCAAATCTCTCTAAGTATGTGGAATCTCTCTCAAATCTCTCTCGAAATCTCTCCCAACTTTCTATAATCACTCGGGGCATCCCGACCCTCGAATTTGGCGAAAACAGCCCAAAAACGGAAGTCTAAGCGAAAAACGGAATTAAGGAACCGAAACCCCTCTTAGGAACCGAACCTTCTGATGAAGAGGAACCGAACTGAAGGTACTGTTCACTAACCGAACCGAAGGTACTGTTCACTACTGTTCACTACAGTTCATTCGCTTCTGACCCTCGCTTCTGACCTTCGGACAGAGCCCATCGCCCTCGTTCCTTCTTCTGGTTCAGTCTCTCGCTTCCGAATCAGCACCATCCTGACCGAACCTCGGCCTAGGGACCGAACCTCGGCCTAGGGCCGAGAGGTCTCGCTGGGAACTCATTTTCTCCCGGTTTTCGCGTAGTTTTGCGTTTAAGGTCCGTTTTTAATTATTTTAACGCGGGGTTTTCACCCAAAATCATATTTTAACATAATAAACCCTAAATATTCACAATTTAATCATATTTTCATAAAAAATTTTATTTAAATAATAAAAGCAAGTGGGTAAAGTACAAAGAGGTGGAGTGTTGACTTTGCTTTACTTTATGACTCAAGCAACCACTCCCACACCCACTCTATGACCAGCCACACCTCCCCACCTTACCTAGGTCACATCAATGTCCTTTCCACTCAATCATCACTCTTTCCCACGTTTTTGAGAGCTGAATACTCAACCTCTCTCCTCATTTTCTTTCAATCACTCTCATTCCACTAAAGATCCAACTCCAACTTTTCTCTCCAACTTTTCTCTCTAATTCAAGATCCCAAGGCTGATCATCAAGTGTTCTTCCACTCTTGGTAAGTGTAATTCATCCTCCTTGTGATTTTTACACTTCATTCTACTCAAAACATTGATAGCTTATACAAACTCCATAACTATGATGCTAGATTCTCAAAAATCTTCAAGGCATCTCCAAGTGTTCTTGAGTTAAATACCTCCATTCCTCAACAATCATCTACTGAAAACACTTAAGGTGAGTTCATACCCCCATATTTTCATGTTTTCTCAAGTTTTTAGGGGGGGAATACAAGTTAAAACACTAAGAACATAACTTCACTTTTCTAACAGCCTTCATCAGAAAAGTTCAACTCCATTCACGGACTGTTTTGGACATCTTAAACATTTTTGTTTTCAAAACTGTTTTAGGTGCATGTAGTTCCACTTCTTAGCTTTAAAATGACTACTTGCACATCTCCATACGATTTTTCTACAATTTATGGTGATTTTTACAAAACTGCCTATCATTTCAAACATCAATCCGGACCAGTCTATGATTATGGACTTTTTCACACAAGTAAGAGGTCATTAAAAATTATGAACAAACTAGACTCATTTTCCAAACTCTCAGAAGTTGCAGAACTTGATTTGGACATTTTATGATTTTTCTACAAATTTACCAATAACAGTTACAGAAAAGGTTATTAACAGAAAAACACTATAAATTTCATTTCACCTTGTAACATGTTGAGCAAGGTATACATCATTATGTGATTATGTGTTGTTGCAATATATGGCAATTTTGTATTCTTATATAGACATACGTCAGAAAACAAATGGATTTATATCTCCACAAGTATGGTAAATATACAAATGATATTACAAGGCTATATCCATTAAAATAATAAACATTGGTAAATTATGACAAGAAGGGCTTATGCTCACTACCCACACAAATAATTAATAAACTATAATAGGTATAGTTTAGGGTTATTTTACATAACAAAAATATTATTAAAGCTTTTACACATACAAAAGAGTTATTACCACTATGAATAATTATGATAAACTATAATAAGCATAGATAAGCCATTATACCCCCACAAACGAACACGCTAGTTATAATCGGTGTAGTTATGGCATATATATATATATATATATATATATATATATATATATATATATATATATATATATATATATATTACAAACAAAGTGATAAACTATAATAGGTATAGTTTAGGTTTCATCTACCCAATGAACTTAATTACAAGAAAGGAATTCACCACCACTTTTGATAAGCTATAATATGCATAGTTCATATTCACTAATCACTATTACTATCCGATGAACTATGATATGTATAGGTTATATTCACCATCACCACCACTTTTGGTAAACTAAAGTATGCATAGTTTATGTTCACAGTCACTATTACTATTTCGTGCACTACACCAGGATTGGTTCCGGTTATTGGGTTTAAGTCCACATTAAATTTTCGCATTGTTAGACTTCAACTATAATCGTTGAGCGTGTATGCTTGAGTCATACAAGAATTTAGTCTGGATTGGCTTAGAATTGGTGGTGCCCGCCTCATCTCCTGTTCCTCGTTGGGTTGTGGACCTAGGGCAGACCCACTATATTCAACGTTTTATCTAACTTAAATCTTATATAACTTATATACGCTGGACGATTATAGGGGAAATCTACGAGTCAATCTAGGGTTCATTAATACATCATATAGGAATATTCTGTTTACACTTAGCTAAGAAAATATTGGATTTTCTGGAAATCAACTCTATCGATTTTATAAGGAAAACGGTTTCTACTCCAAACAAAACTCTTATGAACTCACCAACTTAATTGTTGACACCCTTTCAAAACTACTTGTATTCTCAGGAAATCAGTGAAACAGGAAAACTTCAGCGCTTTGAGGATGGGACGTTAAACCGTCAACAATTTATTTTTGTCATCATAATGTAATTGATTTTGAAACATGTAAACATATACTTGGTGTAACTTTTTCAATTATATTTATGATGGTTGTATTTACTTTGGGCACTATTATACACGTTGTTGTGATACTGTACATGAAGTCCTCCACCCCTGGATGTTTCCGCCATCCTTTGTTTTGGGTTGTGACAGATTGGTATCAGAGCATTGTTTATAGTGAACTCAGTATATCGAACCACATAAGATATACAAACTATAAATACATTGGGACTGAAAGTCTCTGATTTAAAGTTTTCAAAGCAACTATACTTTTAGAAACAAATAATTTCTCGGTAAAAGTAGGAGCATGTGCACACACACTAGGGTCAGTATCATGGTGGGATGGGACAAAAGTGGTGATTGTTGAACAATACGAGTAGGCTTGGGGATGTATAGTCAGGTCTGGGAATGACATAGCCTGATCAACTATGTCTCACCCAGAAGTGATTAGCATATGCCCAGGAATGGTCGTAGGTGTTGCAACAAGTCTAAAACTTACCAACACTACCACAATGAAATACCATAGGGGTATTTGGTGTTATTATAATTACTTATTTGAGAACTAAATAGATTTTTATCAATAGGTCAATAATTGCCTAGTGGATACATTAAAATTATATGTATCCAGGACGTCATAGACTTAGAATCTGTGGATCTTTGCTTTACTTCCTGTTCTCGTTGGATTGGGGATTTAGAGTTAGGATCGCTTATTCGAAGGTCTATCCTGTCCCAAATACATATGACCAGTATGCACTAAACAATATATTGATGTACCTGATAAAGATCATCTTATAATTATCTAATTAGTATGTCTACTTAGTTATTTCTTATATCCCCATTTATCGCGAAGATATCATGGCTGAATTCCATCCCCATGACGACCCGTACTACCCTAACCACTGCAATACTGAATGGCTCGGAGAGGAGCCAGTGAATGATTACCGGATCCCTTTGGATGGTCACTAAGCTGAAGGCTTTGCTGATGGTTCTGACTCCGACCCTGAAATGGAGAACCTACCCTGATGGCTCTTGTTCCGAATCCTATCCCTCGTCCGGTTTTTCAAGGCCCGACGCCTCCTTGGGTAGAGTGCTTGGAAACCTGGAGCGAAGAACACGACCAACCTAGGCTGTTAAATGGAGACATTCGAATCCTTCAGAATCCGGAGACTACACTATTCAAGAGAACCGTAGCATTGCCCAAAATTTTCCTTACGTTAATGAGATGTAGACCTATTTTCCTCAAACCCTATATTACAAACAATTTACATATGGTAACTCCAAGAAATTCTTAATATATACCAAGTGATTCTAGGAAGGGACCAGGCGAAACAAATCACAAGTTGCATTTGAGTCACTACCACTAAAATTCATTCATAGGGGCTTGGTTATGAATCACATGCAAAATACTTTTAAGTCAGAACATAATACAGACAAGTCTGGCTTGATAACATCCGACTTGTCACTGCTATTAAAAAAAACTTATTGTTTGTTTGTCTCTACCAACTTATGACAGGACTATGCCGCCAAAGAAAAAGTCCAGACCCTCCGGAAGCACAGCACCGCCCCCTCCACAGTTTGATCCCATAATGTTTCAAGCTGCCGTAACAGCAGCCGTGGCGGCAGCAATGTCGCAAATGGGTACAAATGGTTCCGGCGGCTTCGGATCTGGGAATACTAACTCGAATCAGGGGGACAGCACAGGGCGTACTAAGGAGTGTTCTTACAAATACTTCACGAATGGCAAACCCGATCCTTTCGACGGAAGCGGGGGCGTCATCGCGCTGATGCAATGGTTTGAAAGGACCGAAGCAGTCTTCGAAATCTGTGCTTGTCCCGAAGCGAGCAAAGTCAAGTATGCGGCATTCACTTTCACAAGAAAAGCTCTTACTTGGTGGAATGGCCGAGTTAAGTCACTTACTCCTGCAGTGGCTAACTCCATAGGCTGGGAAAACTTAAAAGCGTTGATGTTAAAGGAGTATTGCCCGAGGGGAGAAATACAAAAACTCGAAGAAGAACTCTGGAATCTCAAGATGTCAGGGACGGATCTCGAAGCTTATATTGCCCGATTCAATGACCTAGCACTCCTCTATCCTGCAATGGTCACCCCAGAGGAGAAAAAGGTAGAACGATACCTTTGGGGGCTATCATCCCAGATTCATGATAGTGTATTGGCCTCCAGACCAACTACCTTCGACAGCGCCAAGGAGTTGGCACAACAACTCATCGACCATCGTGCCAGCCATGACACTACGACAACCACGCCAATTTTTGTTGTTCATGTTGCCACAACCCTCACCACGCCAACTCCCATGAAACAATACGCTGGAACCCTTCCGAAATGTAACAAGTGTAGCTTCCATCACATTGGGGCTTGTAGAGAATTGCATTGCATGAACTGTAATAGGAAAGGGCACACTACCCGTTTCTGTAGGGCACCGGTACGACCCATCAACCAGTTCCCCGGCTCTGGAGTAAGCCCAGCCTGTTACAAATGTGGAGAAATAGGCCACTTTAAAAGGAACTGCCCAAGAGCAAGAGATGCCAGTGGTGGTGGAAGGGTGCTTGCGATCACCGAAGGAGAGACCACCCCGGAACTGCCTGCAAACATCAGTATGTGTTTCTGACATCGACGACTAAATTCCAAATTTCTTTATTTGATTAAGTCTAGCATCAATTAAAGCATGCATAGTAGTAATGCCAAGGATTAAACTGAGAGCATAAACAATAAGAAATTCCAAGGCCGTCATGAGACCATTCTATGAATTTACTTCGACTCCGTAATGGGACTGCATCATAGGGATGTAGGTCAAACCTTCGAGAACATACTTCTACTCTATAGGTGAACGGTTGAAATACATCTAGGTTCAATGATAGCCCTGACTAGGAACTCTAATTCATTAAGAAGGATTACTAAGAATGTTATTTGTTATGATTTCCTCACTTATACATTCCCCAGTTATATATAACGAATACCTGGTAGATAAAAGAATGTGAGAATTCTGACTTAGTTTCTTTTCCTCGTTGGGATGTGAAACTGAAGTAGAATCACACATTTTACTATCCGCCCAGTATTGGTTATATCATAATGTGTATAAGCTAAGTTTTCATGTATAATAACTCATCTCTTAGTCAGAATCAAAATAATGTAGAGCCGACCTTAGTCATTCACAAACTCCTTGCCTGATTTCAAATTTCGGGACGAAATTCCCTCTAACGGGGGGATGATGTGACAACCGTCAATTTTCAGTCAAGTCAAAGTCAACTAAAGTCAACAAGTCAAACCGGTCAACTCAATTTGCCGTGAGTACTAGAGTTTACGTTAAGTAATTTCTAAACAACTCTCTATTCTAATGAGAGATCATAAATCGAAAAGTGCGTACATCTAGATCTCCTTAACCTAAAACGGTGGTACGTGGAGAGCCAAACCGATAAAACAATGTTACATACTCATCGGGAGTATGCAAGATCCTCAAACAAGGCTTAACGGGGTTTACGGACCTTGCAGTGCGAAGCCGGACACTCAAAAAGGTCACCAATGAAACCTCTCTCAATCGTGTTCACTCCATCTCTTCTTATCAGAAATCTCTCCCAAATCTCTCTAAGTATGTGAAATCTCTCCCAAATCTCTCTTTGTATGAGAAATCTCTCCAAGAATGTCAAATCTCTCCCAAATCTCTCTAAGTATGTGAAATCTCTCCCAAATCTCTCTTTGTATGAGAAATCTCTCCAAGAATGTCAAATCTCTCCCAAATCTCTCTAAGTATGTGAAATCTCTCCCAAATCTCTCTTTGTATGAGAAATCTCTCCAAGAATGTCAAATCTCTCCCAAATCTCTCTAAGTATGTGAAATCTCTCCCAAATCTCTCTTTGTATGAGAAATCTCTCCAAGAATGTCAAATCTCTCCCAAATCTCTCTAAGTATGTGAAATCTCTCCCAAATCTCTCTAAGTATGTGAAATCTCTCCCAAATCTCTCTTTGTATGAGAAATCTGTCCAAGAATGTCAAATCTCTCCCAAATCTCTCTAAGTATGTGGAATCTCTCTCAAATCTCTCTCGAAATCTCTCCCAACTTTCTATAATCACTCGGGGCATCCCGACCCTCGAATTTGGCGAAAACAGCCCAAAAACGGAAGTCTAAGCGAAAAACGGAATTAAGGAACCGAAACCCCTCTTAGGAACCGAACCTTCTGATGAAGAGGAACCGAACTGAAGGTACTGTTCACTAACCGAACCGAAGGTACTGTTCACTACTGTTCACTACAGTTCATTCGCTTCTGACCCTCACTTCTGACCTTCGGACAGAGCCCATCGCCCTCGTTCCTTCTTCTGGTTCAGCCTCTCGCTTCCGAATCAGCACCATCCTGACCGAACCTCGGCCTAGGGACCGAACCTCGGCCTAGGGCCGAGAGGTCTCGCTGGGAACTCATTTTCTCCCGGTTTTCGCGTAGTTTTGCGTTTAAGGTCCGTTTTTAATTATTTTAACGCGGGGTTTTCACCCAAAATCATATTTTAACATAATAAACCCTAAATATTCACAATTTAATCATATTTTCATAAAAATTTTTATTTAAATAATAAAAGCAAGTGGGTAAAGTACAAAGAGGTGGAGTGTTGACTTTGCTTTACTTTATGACTCAAGCAACCACTCCCACACCCACTCTATGACCAGCCACACCTCCCCACCTTACCTAGGTCACATCAATGTCCTTTCCACTCAATCATCACTCTTTCCCACGTTTTTGAGAGCTGAATACTCAACCTCTCTCCTCATTTTCTTTCAATCACTCTCATTCCACCAAAGATCCAACTCCAACTTTTCTCTCCAACTTTTCTCTCTAATTCAAGATCCCAAGGCTGATCATCAAGTGTTCTTCCACTCTTGGTAAGTGTAATTCATCCTCCTTGTGATTTTTACACTTCATTCTACTCAAAACATTGATAGCTTATACAAACTCCATAACTATGATGCTAGATTCTCAAAAATCTTCAAGGCATCTCCAAGTGTTCTTGAGTTAAATACCTCCATTCCTCAACAATCATCTACTGAAAACACTTAAGGTGAGTTCATACCCCCATATTTTCATGTTTTCTCAAGTTTTTAGGGGGGGAATACAAGTTAAAACACTAAGAACATAACTTCACTTTTCTAACAGCCTTCATCAGAAAAGTTCAACTCCATTCACGGACTGTTTTGGACATCTTAAACATTTTTGTTTTCAAAACTGTTTTAGGTGCATGTAGTTCCACTTCTTAGCTTTAAAATGACTACTTGCACATCTCCATACGATTTTTCTACAATTTATGGTGATTTTTACAAAACTGCCTATCATTTCAAACATCAATCCGGACCAGTCTGTGATTATGGACTTTTTCACACAAGTAAGAGGTCATTAAAAATTATGAACAAACTAGACTCATTTTCCAAACTCTCAGAAGTTGCAGAACTTGATTTGGACATTTTATGATTTTTCTACAAATTTACCAATAACAGTTACAGAAAAGGTTATTAACAGAAAAACACTATAAATTTCATTTCACCTTGTAACATGTTGAGCAAGGTATACATCATTATGTGATTATGTGTTGTTGCAATATATGGCAATTTTGTATTCTTATATAGACATACGTCAGAAAACAAATGGATTTATATCTCCACAAGTATGGTAAATATACAAATGATATTACAAGGCTATATCCATTAAAATAATAAACATTGGTAAATTATGACAAGAAGGGCTTATGCTCACTACCCACACAAATAATTAATAAACTATAATAGGTATAGTTTAGGGTTATTTTACATAACAAACACATTATTAAAGCTTTTACACATACAAAAGAGTTATTACCACTATGAATAATTATGATAAACTATAATAAGCATAGATAAGCCATTATACCCCCACAAACGAACACGCTAGTTATAATCGGTGTAGTTATGGCATATATATATATATATATATATATATATATATATATATATATATATATATATATATATATATATATATATTACAAACAAAGTGATAAACTATAATAGGTATAGTTTAGGTTTCATCTACCCAATGAACTTAATTACAAGAAAGGAATTCACCACCACTTTTGATAAGCTATAATATGCATAGTTCATATTCACTAATCACTATTACTATCCGATGAACTATGATATGTATAGGTTATATTCACCATCACCACCACTTTTGGTAAACTAAAGTATGCATAGTTTATGTTCACAGTCACTATTACTATTTCGTGCACTACACCAGGATTGGTTCCGGTTATTGGGTTTAAGTCCACATTAAATTTTCGCATTGTTAGACTTCAACTATAATCGTTGAGCGTGTATGCTTGAGTCATACAAGAATTTAGTCTGGATTGGCTTAGAATTGGTGGTGCCCGCCTCATCTCCTGTTCCTCGTTGGGTTGTGGACCTAGGGCAGACCCACTATATTCAACGTTTTATCTAACTTAAATCTTATATAACTTATATACGCTGGACGATTATAGGGGAAATCTACGGGTCAATCTAGGGTTCATTAATACATCATATAGGAATATTCTGTTTACACTTAGCTAAGAAAATATTGGATTTTCTGGAAATCAACTCTATCGATTTTATAAGGAAAACGGTTTCTACTCCAAACAAAACTCTTATGAACTCACCAACTTAATTGTTGACACCCTTTCAAAACTACTTGTATTCTCAGGAAATCAGTGAAACAGGAAAACTTCAGCGCTTTGAGGATGGGACGTTAAACCGTCAGCAATTTATTTTTGTCATCATAATGTAATTGATTTTGAAACATGTAAACATATACTTGGTGTAACTTTTTCAATTATATTTATGATGGTTGTATTTACTTTGGGCACTATTATACACGTTGTTGTGATACTGTACATGAAGTCCTCCACCCCTGGATGTTTCCGCCATCCTTTGTTTGGGGTTGTGACAGATTGGTATCAGAGCATTGTTTATAGTGAACTCAGTATATCGAACCACATAAGATATACAAACTATAAATACATTGGGACTGAAAGTCTCTGATTTAAAGTTTTCAAAGCAACTATACTTTTAGAAACAAATAATTTCTCGGTAAAAGTAGGAGCATGTGCACACACACTAGGGTCAGTATCATGGTGGGATGGGACAAAAGTGGTGATTGTTGAACAATACGAGTAGGCTTGGGGATGTATAGTCAGGTCTGGGAATGACATAGCCTGATCAACTATGTCTCACCCAGAAGTGATTAGCATATGCCCAGGAATGGTCGTAGGTGTTGCAACAAGTCTAAAACTTACCAACACTACCACAATGAAATACCATAGGGGTATTTGGTGTTATTATAATTACTTATTTGAGAACTAAATAGATTTTTATCAATAGGTCAATAATTGCCTAGTGGATACATTAAAATTATATGTATCCAGGACGTCATAGACTTAGAATCTGTGGATCTTTGCTTTACTTCCTGTTCTCGTTGGATTGGGGATTTAGAGTTAGGATCGCTTATTCGAAGGTCTATCCTGTCCCAAATACATATGACCAGTATGCACTAAACAATATATTGATGTACCTGATAAAGATCATCTTATAATTATCTAATTAGTATGTCTACTTAGTTATTTCTTATATCCCCATTTATCGCGAAGATATCATGGCTGAATTCCATCCCCATGACGACCCGTACTACCCTAACCACTGCAATACTGAATGGCTCGGAGAGGAGCCAGTGAATGATTACCGGATCCCTTTGGATGGTCACTAAGCTGAAGGCTTTGCTGATGGTTCTGACTCCGACCCTGAAATGGAGAACCTACCCTGATGGCTCTTGTTCCGAATCCTATCCCTCGTCCGGTTTTTCAAGGCCCGACGCCTCCTTGGGTAGAGTGCTTGGAAACCTGGAGCGAAGAACACGACCAACCTAGGCTGTTAAATGGAGACATTCGAATCCTTCAGAATCCGGAGACTACACTATTCAAGAGAACCGTAGCATTGCCCAAAATTTTCCTTACGTTAATGAGATGTAGACCTATTTTCCTCAAACCCTATATTACAAACAATTTACATATGGTAACTCCAAGAAATTCTTAATATATACCAAGTGATTCTAGGAAGGGACCAGGCGAAACAAATCACAAGTTGCATTTGAGTCACTACCACTAAAATTCATTCATAGGGGCTTGGTTATGAATCACATGCAAAATACTTTTAAGTCAGAACATAATACAGACAAGTCTGGCTTGATAACATCCGACTTGTCACTGCTATTAAAAAAAACTTATTGTTTGTTTGTCTCTACCAACTTATGACAGGACTATGCCGCCAAAGAAAAAGTCCAGACCCTCCGGAAGCACAGCACCGCCCCCTCCACAGTTTGATCCCATAATGTTTCAAGCTGCCGTAACAGCAGCCGTGGCGGCAGCAATGTCGCAAATGGGTACAAATGGTTCCGGCGGCTTCGGATCTGGGAATACTAACTCGAATCAGGGGGACAGCACAGGGCGTACTAAGGAGTGTTCTTACAAAGACTTCACGAATGGCAAACCCGATCCTTTCGACGGAAGCGGGGGCGTCATCGCGCTGATGCAATGGTTTGAAAGGACCGAAGCAGTCTTCGAAATCTGTGCTTGTCCCGAAGCGAGCAAAGTCAAGTATGCGGCATTCACTTTCACAAGAAAAGCTCTTACTTGGTGGAATGGCCGAGTTAAGTCACTTACTCCTGCAGTGGCTAACTCCATAGGCTGGGAAAACTTAAAAGCGTTGATGTTAAAGGAGTATTGCCCGAGGGGAGAAATACAAAAACTCGAAGAAGAACTCTGGAATCTCAAGATGTCAGGGACGGATCTCGAAGCTTATATTGCCCGATTCAATGACCTAGCACTCCTCTATCCTGCAATGGTCACCCCAGAGGAGAAAAAGGTAGAACGATACCTTTGGGGGCTATCATCCCAGATTCATGATAGTGTATTGGCCTCCAGACCAACTACCTTCGACAGCGCCAAGGAGTTGGCACAACAACTCATCGACCATCGTGCCAGCCATGACACTACGACAACCACGCCAATTTTTGTTGTTCATGTTGCCACAACCCTCACCACGCCAACTCCCATGAAACAATACGCTGGAACCCTTCCGAAATGTAACAAGTGTAGCTTCCATCACATTGGGGCTTGTAGAGAATTGCATTGCATGAACTGTAATAGGAAAGGGCACACTACCCGTTTCTGTAGGGCACCGGTACGACCCATCAACCAGTTCCCCGGCTCTGGAGTAAGCCCAGCCTGTTACAAATGTGGAGAAATAGGCCACTTTAAAAGGAACTGCCCAAGAGCAAGAGATGCCAGTGGTGGTGGAAGGGTGCTTGCGATCACCGAAGGAGAGACCACCCCGGAACTGCCTGCAAACATCAGTATGTGTTTCTGACATCGACGACTAAATTCCAAATTTCTTTATTTGATTAAGTCTAGCATCAATTAAAGCATGCATAGTAGTAATGCCAAGGATTAAACTGAGAGCATAAACAATAAGAAATTCCAAGGCCGTCATGAGACCATTCTATGAATTTACTTCGACTCCGTAATGGGACTGCATCATAGGGATGTAGGTCAAACCTTCGAGAACATACTTCTACTCTATAGGTGAACGGTTGAAATACATCTAGGTTCAATGATAGCCCTGACTAGGAACTCTAATTCATTAAGAAGGATTACTAAGAATGTTATTTGTTATGATTTCCTCACTTATACATTCCCCAGTTATATATAACGAATACCTGGTAGATAAAAGAATGTGAGAATTCTGACTTAGTTTCTTTTCCTCGTTGGGATGTGAAACTGAAGTAGAATCACACATTTTACTATCCGCCCAGTATTGGTTATATCATAATGTGTATAAGCTAAGTTTTCATGTATAATAACTCATCTCTTAGTCAGAATCAAAATAATGTAGAGCCGACCTTAGTCATTCACAAACTCCTTGCCTGATTTCAAATTTCGGGACGAAATTCCCTCTAACGGGGGGATGATGTGACAACCGTCAATTTTCAGTCAAGTCAAAGTCAACTAAAGTCAACAAGTCAAACCGGTCAACTCAATTTGCCGTGAGTACTAGAGTTTACGTTAAGTAATTTCTAAACAACTCTCTATTCTAATGAGAGATCATAAATCGAAAAGTGCGTACATCTAGATCTCCTTAACCTAAAACGGTGGTACGTGGAGAGCCAAACCGATAAAACAATGTTACATACTCATCGGGAGTATGCAAGATCCTCAAACAAGGCTTAACGGGGTTTACGGACCTTGCAGTGCGAAGCCGGACACTCAAAAAGGTCACCAATGAAACCTCTCTCAATCGTGTTCACTCCATCTCTTCTTATCAGAAATCTCTCCCAAATCTCTCTAAGTATGTGAAATCTCTCCCAAATCTCTCTTTGTATGAGAAATCTCTCCAAGAATGTCAAATCTCTCCCAAATCTCTCTAAGTATGTGAAATCTCTCCCAAATCTCTCTTTGTATGAGAAATCTCTCCAAGAATGTCAAATCTCTCCCAAATCTCTCTAAGTATGTGAAATCTCTCCCAAATCTCTCTTTGTATGAGAAATCTCTCCAAGAATGTCAAATCTCTCCCAAATCTCTCTAAGTATGTGAAATCTCTCCCAAATCTCTCTTTGTATGAGAAATCTCTCCAAGAATGTCAAATCTCTCCCAAATCTCTCTAAGTATGTGAAATCTCTCCCAAATCTCTCTAAGTATGTGAAATCTCTCCCAAATCTCTCTTTGTATGAGAAATCTGTCCAAGAATGTCAAATCTCTCCCAAATCTCTCTAAGTATGTGGAATCTCTCTCAAATCTCTCTCGAAATCTCTCCCAACTTTCTATAATCACTCGGGGCATCCCGACCCTCGAATTTGGCGAAAACAGCCCAAAAACGGAAGTCTAAGCGAAAAACGGAATTAAGGAACCGAAACCCCTCTTAGGAACCGAACCTTCTGATGAAGAGGAACCGAACTGAAGGTACTGTTCACTAACCGAACCGAAGGTATTGTTCACTACTGTTCACTACAGTTCATTCGCTTCTGACCCTCGCTTCTGACCTTCGGACAGAGCCCATCGCCCTCGTTCCTTCTTCTGGTTCAGCCTCTCGCTTCCGAATCAGCACCATCCTGACCGAACCTCGGCCTAGGGACCGAACCTCGGCCTAGGGCCGAGAGGTCTCGTTGGGAACTCATTTTCTCCCGGTTTTCGCGTAGTTTTGCGTTTAAGGTCCGTTTTTAATTATTTTAACGCGGGGTTTTCACCCAAAATCATATTTTAACATAATAAACCCTAAATATTCACAATTTAATCATATTTTCATAAAAAATTTTATTTAAATAATAAAAGCAAGTGGGTAAAGTACAAAGAGGTGGAGTGTTGACTTTGCTTTACTTTATGACTCAAGCAACCACTCCCACACCCACTCTATGACCAGCCACACCTCCCCACCTTACCTAGGTCACATCAATGTCCTTTCCACTCAATCATCACTCTTTCCCACGTTTTTGAGAGCTGAATACTCAACCTCTCTCCTCATTTTCTTTCAATCACTCTCATTCCACTAAAGATCCAACTCCAACTTTTCTCTCCAACTTTTCTCTCTAATTCAAGATCCCAAGGCTGATCATCAAGTGTTCTTCCACTCTTGGTAAGTGTAATTCATCCTCCTTGTGATTTTTACACTTCATTCTACTCAAAACATTGATAGCTTATACAAACTCCATAACTATGATGCTAGATTCTCAAAAATCTTCAAGGCATCTCCAAGTGTTCTTGAGTTAAATACCTCCATTCCTCAACAATCATCTACTGAAAACACTTAAGGTGAGTTCATACCCCCATATTTTCATGTTTTCTCAAGTTTTTAGGGGGGGGAATACAAGTTAAAACACTAAGAACATAACTTCACTTTTCTAACAGCCTTCATCAGAAAAGTTCAACTCCATTCACGGACTGTTTTGGACATCTTAAACATGTTTGTTTTCAAAACTGTTTTAGGTGCATGTAGTTCCACTTCTTAGCTTTAAAATGACTACTTGCACATCTCCATACGATTTTTCTACAATTTATGGTGATTTTTACAAAACTGCCTATCATTTCAAACATCAATCCGGACCAGTCTGTGATTATGGACTTTTTCACACAAGTAAGAGGTCATTAAAAATTATGAACAAACTAGACTCATTTTCCAAACTCTCAGAAGTTGCAGAACTTGATTTGGACATTTTATGATTTTTCTACAAATTTACCAATAACAGTTACAGAAAAGGTTATTAACAGAAAAACACTATAAATTTCATTTCACCTTGTAACATGTTGAGCAAGGTATACATCATTATGTGATTATGTGTTGTTGCAATATATGGCAATTTTGTATTCTTATATAGACATACGTCAGAAAACAAATGGATTTATATCTCCACAAGTATGGTAAATATACAAATGATATTACAAGGCTATATCCATTAAAATAATAAACATTGGTAAATTATGACAAGAAGGGCTTATGCTCACTACCCACACAAATAATTAATAAACTATAATAGGTATAGTTTAGGGTTATTTTACATAACAAACACATTATTAAAGCTTTTACACATACAAAAGAGTTATTACCACTATGAATAATTATGATAAACTATAATAAGCATAGATAAGCCATTATACCCCCACAAACGAACACGCTAGTTATAATCGGTGTAGTTATGGCATATATATATATATATATATATATATATATATATATATATATATATATATATATATATATATATATATATTACAAACAAAGTGATAAACTATAATAGGTATAGTTTAGGTTTCATCTACCCAATGAACTTAATTACAAGAAAGGAATTCACCACCACTTTTGATAAGCTATAATATGCATAGTTCATATTCACTAATCACTATTACTATCCGATGAACTATGATATGTATAGGTTATATTCACCATCACCACCACTTTTGGTAAACTAAAGTATGCATAGTTTATGTTCACAGTCACTATTACTATTTCGTGCACTACACCAGGATTGGTTCCGGTTATTGGGTTTAAGTCCACATTAAATTTTCGCATTGTTAGACTTCAACTATAATCGTTGAGCGTGTATGCTTGAGTCATACAAGAATTTAGTCTGGATTGGCTTAGAATTGGTGGTGCCCGCCTCATCTCCTGTTCCTCGTTGGGTTGTGGACCTAGGGCAGACCCACTATATTCAACGTTTTATCTAACTTAAATCTTATATAACTTATATACGCTGGACGATTATAGGGGAAATCTACGGGTCAATCTAGGGTTCATTAATACATCATATAGGAATATTCTGTTTACACTTAGCTAAGAAAATATTGGATTTTCTGGAAATCAACTCTATCGATTTTATAAGGAAAACGGTTTCTACTCCAAACAAAACTCTTATGAACTCACCAACTTAATTGTTGACACCCTTTCAATACTACTTGTATTCTCAGGAAATCAGTGAAACAGGAAAACTTCAGCGCTTTGAGGATGGGACGTTAAACCGTCAGCAATTTATTTTTGTCATCATAATGTAATTGATTTTGAAACATGTAAACATATACTTGGTGTAACTTTTTCAATTATATTTATGATGGTTGTATTTACTTTGGGCACTATTATACACGTTGTTGTGATACTGTACATGAAGTCCTCCACCCCTGGATGTTTCCGCCATCCTTTGTTTTGGGTTGTGACAGATTGGTATCAGAGCATTGTTTATAGTGAACTCAGTATATCGAACCACATAAGATATACAAACTATAAATACATTGGGACTGAAAGTCTCTGATTTAAAGTTTTCAAAGCAACTATACTTTTAGAAACAAATAATTTCTCGGTAAAAGTAGGAGCATGTGCACACACACTAGGGTCAGTATCATGGTGGGATGGGACAAAAGTGGTGATTGTTGAACAATACGAGTAGGCTTGGGGATGTATAGTCAGGTCTGGGAATGACATAGCCTGATCAACTATGTCTCACCCAGAAGTGATTAGCATATGCCCAGGAATGGTCGTAGGTGTTGCAACAAGTCTAAAACTTACCAACACTACCACAATGAAATACCATAGGGGTATTTGGTGTTATTATAATTACTTATTTGAGAACTAAATAGATTTTTATCAATAGGTCAATAATTGCCTAGTGGATACATTAAAATTATATGTATCCAGGACGTCATAGACTTAGAATCTGTGGATCTTTGCTTTACTTCATGTTCTCGTTGGATTGGGGATTTAGAGTTAGGATCGCTTATTCGAAGGTCTATCCTGTCCCAAATACATATGACCAGTATGCACTAAACAATATATTGATGTACCTGATAAAGATCATCTTATAATTATCTAATTAGTATGTCTACTTAGTTATTTCTTATATCCCCATTTATCGCGAAGATATCATGGCTGAATTCCATCCCCATGACGACCCGTACTACCCTAACCACTGCAATACTGAATGGCTCGGAGAGGAGCCAGTGAATGATTACCGGATCCCTTTGGATGGTCACTAAGCTGAAGGCTTTGCTGATGGTTCTGACTCCGACCCTGAAATGGAGAACCTACCCTGATGGCTCTTGTTCCGAATCCTATCCCTCGTCCGGTTTTTCAAGGCCCGACGCCTCCTTGGGTAGAGTGCTTGGAAACCTGGAGCGAAGAACACGACCAACCTAGGCTGTTAAATGGAGACATTCGAATCCTTCAGAATCCGGAGACTACACTATTCAAGAGAACCGTAGCATTGCCCAAAATTTTCCTTACGTTAATGAGATGTAGACCTATTTTCCTCAAACCCTATATTACAAACAATTTACATATGGTAACTCCAAGAAATTCTTAATATATACCAAGTGATTCTAGGAAGGGACCAGGCGAAACAAATCACAAGTTGCATTTGAGTCACTACCACTAAAATTCATTCATAGGGGCTTGGTTATGGACATGCAAAATACTTTTAAGTCAGAACATAATACAGACAAGTCTGGCTTGATAACATCCGACTTGTCACTGCTATTAAAAAAAACTTATTGTTTGTTTGTCTCTACCAACTTATGACAGGACTATGCCGCCAAAGAAAAAGTCCAGACCCTCCGGAAGCACAGCACCGCCCCCTCCACAGTTTGATCCCATAATGTTTCAAGCTGCCGTAACAGCAGCCGTGGCGGCAGCAATGTCGCAAATGGGTACAAATGGTTCCGGCGGCTTCGGATCTGGGAATACTAACTCGAATCAGGGGGACAGCACAGGGCGTACTAAGGAGTGTTCTTACAAAGACTTCACGAATGGCAAACCCGATCCTTTCGACGGAAGCGGGGGCGTCATCGCGCTGATGCAATGGTTTGAAAGGACCGAAGCAGTCTTCGAAATCTGTGCTTGTCCCGAAGCGAGCAAAGTCAAGTATGCGGCATTCACTTTCACAAGAAAAGCTCTTACTTGGTGGAATGGCCGAGTTAAGTCACTTACTCCTGCAGTGGCTAACTCCATAGGCTGGGAAAACTTAAAAGCGTTGATGTTAAAGGAGTATTGCCCGAGGGGAGAAATACAAAAACTCGAAGAAGAACTCTGGAATCTCAAGATGTCAGGGACGGATCTCGAAGCTTATATTGCCCGATTCAATGACCTAGCACTCCTCTATCCTGCAATGGTCACCCCAGAGGAGAAAAAGGTAGAACGATACCTTTGGGGGCTATCATCCCAGATTCATGATAGTGTATTGGCCTCCAGACCAACTACCTTCGACAGCGCCAAGGAGTTGGCACAACAACTCATCGACCATCGTGCCAGCCATGACACTACGACAACCACGCCAATTTTTGTTGTTCATGTTGCCACAACCCTCACCACGCCAACTCCCATGAAACAATACGCTGGAACCCTTCCGAAATGTAACAAGTGTAGCTTCCATCACATTGGGGCTTGTAGAGAATTGCATTGCATGAACTGTAATAGGAAAGGGCACACTACCCGTTTCTGTAGGGCACCGGTACGACCCATCAACCAGTTCCCCGGCTCTGGAGTAAGCCCAGCCTGTTACAAATGTGGAGAAATAGGCCACTTTAAAAGGAACTGCCCAAGAGCAAGAGATGCCAGTGGTGGTGGAAGGGTGCTTGCGATCACCGAAGGAGAGACCACCCCGGAACTGCCTGCAAACATCAGTATGTGTTTCTGACATCGACGACTAAATTCCAAATTTCTTTATTTGATTAAGTCTAGCATCAATTAAAGCATGCATAGTAGTAATGCCAAGGATTAAACTGAGAGCATAAACAATAAGAAATTCCAAGGCCGTCATGAGACCATTCTATGAATTTACTTCGACTCCGTAATGGGACTGCATCATAGGGATGTAGGTCAAACCTTCGAGAACATACTTCTACTCTATAGGTGAACGGTTGAAATACATCTAGGTTCAATGATAGCCCTGACTAGGAACTCTAATTCATTAAGAAGGATTACTAAGAATGTTATTTGTTATGATTTCCTCACTTATACATTCCCCAGTTATATATAACGAATACCTGGTAGATAAAAGAATGTGAGAATTCTGACTTAGTTTCTTTTCCTCGTTGGGATGTGAAACTGAAGTAGAATCACACATTTTACTATCCGCCCAGTATTGGTTATATCATAATGTGTATAAGCTAAGTTTTCATGTATAATAACTCATCTCTTAGTCAGAATCAAAATAATGTAGAGCCGACCTTAGTCATTCACAAACTCCTTGCCTGATTTCAAATTTCGGGACGAAATTCCCTCTAACGGGGGGATGATGTGACAACCGTCAATTTTCAGTCAAGTCAAAGTCAACTAAAGTCAACAAGTCAAACCGGTCAACTCAATTTGCCGTGAGTACTAGAGTTTACGTTAAGTAATTTCTAAACAACTCTCTATTCTAATGAGAGATCATAAATCGAAAAGTGCGTACATCTAGATCTCCTTAACCTAAAACGGTGGTACGTGGAGAGCCAAACCGATAAAACAATGTTACATACTCATCGGGAGTATGCAAGATCCTCAAACAAGGCTTAACGGGGTTTACGGACCTTGCAGTGCGAAGCCGGACACTCAAAAAGGTCACCAATGAAACCTCTCTCAATCGTGTTCACTCCATCTCTTCTTATCAGAAATCTCTCCCAAATCTCTCTAAGTATGTGAAATCTCTCCCAAATCTCTCTTTGTATGAGAAATCTCTCCAAGAATGTCAAATCTCTCCCAAATCTCTCTAAGTATGTGAAATCTCTCCCAAATCTCTCTTTGTATGAGAAATCTCTCCAAGAATGTCAAATCTCTCCCAAATCTCTCTAAGTATGTGAAATCTCTCCCAAATCTCTCTTTGTATGAGAAATCTCTCCAAGAATGTCAAATCTCTCCCAAATCTCTCTAAGTATGTGAAATCTCTCCCAAATCTCTCTTTGTATGAGAAATCTCTCCAAGAATGTCAAATCTCTCCCAAATCTCTCTAAGTATGTGAAATCTCTCCCAAATCTCTCTAAGTATGTGAAATCTCTCCCAAATCTCTCTTTGTATGAGAAATCTGTCCAAGAATGTCAAATCTCTCCCAAATCTCTCTAAGTATGTGGAATCTCTCTCAAATCTCTCTCGAAATCTCTCCCAACTTTCTATAATCACTCGGGGCATCCCGACCCTCGAATTTGGCGAAAACAGCCCAAAAACGGAAGTCTAAGCGAAAAACGGAATTAAGGAACCGAAACCCCTCTTAGGAACCGAACCTTCTGATGAAGAGGAACCGAACTGAAGGTACTGTTCACTAACCGAACCGAAGGTACTGTTCACTACTGTTCACTACAGTTCATTCGCTTCTGACCCTCACTTCTGACCTTCGGACAGAGCCCATCGCCCTCGTTCCTTCTTCTGGTTCAGCCTCTCGCTTCCGAATCAGCACCATCCTGACCGAACCTCGGCCTAGGGACCGAACCTCGGCCTAGGGCCGAGAGGTCTCGCTGGGAACTCATTTTCTCCCGGTTTTCGCGTAGTTTTGCGTTTAAGGTCCGTTTTTAATTATTTTAACGCGGGGTTTTCACCCAAAATCATATTTTAACATAATAAACCCTAAATATTCACAATTTAATCATATTTTCATAAAAAATTTTATTTAAATAATAAAAGCAAGTGGGTAAAGTACAAAGAGGTGGAGTGTTGACTTTGCTTTACTTTATGACTCAAGCAACCACTCCCACACCCACTCTATGACCAGCCACACCTCCCCACCTTACCTAGGTCACATCAATGTCCTTTCCACTCAATCATCACTCTTTCCCACGTTTTTGAGAGCTGAATACTCAACCTCTCTCCTCATTTTCTTTCAATCACTCTCATTCCACTAAAGATCCAACTCCAACTTTTCTCTCCAACTTTTCTCTCTAATTCAAGATCCCAAGGCTGATCATCAAGTGTTCTTCCACTCTTGGTAAGTGTAATTCATCCTCCTTGTGATTTTTACACTTCATTCTACTCAAAACATTGATAGCTTATACAAACTCCATAACTATGATGCTAGATTCTCAAAAATCTTCAAGGCATCTCCAAGTGTTCTTGAGTTAAATACCTCCATTCCTCAACAATCATCTACTGAAAACACTTAAGGTGAGTTCATACCCCCATATTTTCATGTTTTCTCAAGTTTTTAGGGGGGGGAATACAAGTTAAAACACTAAGAACATAACTTCACTTTTCTAACAGCCTTCATCAGAAAAGTTCAACTCCATTCACGGACTGTTTTGGACATCTTAAACATGTTTGTTTTCAAAACTGTTTTAGGTGCATGTAGTTCCACTTCTTAGCTTTAAAATGACTACTTGCACATCTCCATACGATTTTTCTACAATTTATGGTGATTTTTACAAAACTGCCTATCATTTCAAACATCAATCCGGACCAGTCTGTGATTATGGACTTTTTCACACAAGTAAGAGGTCATTAAAAATTATGAACAAACTAGACTCATTTTCCAAACTCTCAGAAGTTGCAGAACTTGATTTGGACATTTTATGATTTTTCTACAAATTTACCAATAACAGTTACAGAAAAGGTTATTAACAGAAAAACACTATAAATTTCATTTCACCTTGTAACATGTTGAGCAAGGTATACATCATTATGTGATTATGTGTTGTTGCAATATATGGCAATTTTGTATTCTTATATAGACATACGTCAGAAAACAAATGGATTTATATCTCCACAAGTATGGTAAATATACAAATGATATTACAAGGCTATATCCATTAAAATAATAAACATTGGTAAATTATGACAAGAAGGGCTTATGCTCACTACCCACACAAATAATTAATAAACTATAATAGGTATAGTTTAGGGTTATTTTACATAACAAACACATTATTAAAGCTTTTACACATACAAAAGAGTTATTACCACTATGAATAATTATGATAAACTATAATAAGCATAGATAAGCCATTATACCCCCACAAACGAACACGCTAGTTATAATCGGTGTAGTTATGGCATATATATATATATATATATATATATATATATATATATATATATATATATATATTACAAACAAAGTGATAAACTATAATAGGTATAGTTTAGGTTTCATCTACCCAATGAACTTAATTACAAGAAAGGAATTCACCACCACTTTTGATAAGCTATAATATGCATAGTTCATATTCACTAATCACTATTACTATCCGATGAACTATGATATGTATAGGTTATATTCACCATCACCACCACTTTTGGTAAACTAAAGTATGCATAGTTTATGTTCACAGTCACTATTACTATTTCGTGCACTACACCAGGATTGGTTCCGGTTATTGGGTTTAAGTCCACATTAAATTTTCGCATTGTTAGACTTCAACTATAATCGTTGAGCGTGTATGCTTGAGTCATACAAGAATTTAGTCTGGATTGGCTTAGAATTGGTGGTGCCCGCCTCATCTCCTGTTCCTCGTTGGGTTGTGGACCTAGGGCAGACCCACTATATTCAACGTTTTATCTAACTTAAATCTTATATAACTTATATACGCTGGACGATTATAGGGGAAATCTACGGGTCAATCTAGGGTTCATTAATACATCATATAGGAATATTCTGTTTACACTTAGCTAAGAAAATATTGGATTTTCTGGAAATCAACTCTATCGATTTTATAAGGAAAACGGTTTCTACTCCAAACAAAACTCTTATGAACTCACCAACTTAATTGTTGACACCCTTTCAATACTACTTGTATTCTCAGGAAATCAGTGAAACAGGAAAACTTCAGCGCTTTGAGGATGGGACGTTAAACCGTCAGCAATTTATTTTTGTCATCATAATGTAATTGATTTTGAAACATGTAAACATATACTTGGTGTAACTTTTTCAATTATATTTATGATGGTTGTATTTACTTTGGGCACTATTATACACGTTGTTGTGATACTGTACATGAAGTCCTCCACCCCTGGACGTTTCCGCCATCCTTGGTTTGGGGGTGTGACACCTGAAGAACGTCGCTACAGGCATATTATGTTTAGTATGGTTATAAAACTCATCGGATATACAATTATTATTGTACTTCTGATTGATGAATGAGTAGCTATTAAAACTATTCTTCATCTAACAAACTGCAATCTTCTAATAGGTTTTATTATATAAATCTATGCTTCAACCTTCTAAAGCATGTCATTTGCTTTCGGTTTTTAGTCTGGGACATTAGGCTAACCATTACTTTAGGAAAATATGGGATTTTCCTGTATACAAAACAAACAACTAATACGAAAATAAGGGATTTTCTTGATTCAACTATCTACATTATTCAATACAAATATTCTCATGCATTTCACACTTTTATAAGAAAATAAGGGATTTTCTTGGAAAACATACACTCAATTTGGAATGGCATACAAATTTTCTAAACCACTTATGAACTCACCAACTTAATTGTTGACACTTTCTCTTTGAAATAACTTGTATTCTCAGGGAACCGCTAAGCAGGTTTGGAAATCAACTTTTGGGGATTAACGCGCTGGCGTTAATTACTTCTTTTGAAAGATGTTTATGTATTTATCTTTTGAACATGTAATGAATACAATTATGTAAACATTTTTAAAACCTTTATATATGTATTGTGGTGTGTACTTTCCTTTCTATGAACTGTTATGATACTGAATATGACGTCCTCTGCCCCCGAACGTTTCCGTCGTTCTGGTTTGGGGTGTGACAAAAATCTACTTAGGGTACTAGATATGACAGTTGTACCCTTCCTTCTTTCTTGACTGTGTGGGTCTGATACTTAAGCTCTCTGTTACCGCAGGGGTAACGCGTGTCAACAAATAGGTCCGTGTTTTGTGGGTTCAGAGTTGCCGATAAAGATTCTTTTTAAACATTCAAAAGCAAATCATCCTAAAGCTGTTATTACTGCCCAAAAAACATTTCGATATAATTTTTTTTTTATTATCTAAGGCTAGGGTCTCGAGTTACGGCATTTGGGTCCCCTAGTTATAACAGCTGATTCTACGCTTCCAGTAACTATCCGGTCGCCTCGGAATTCTTTCATTTCATGGAGCAATTGTATGTAAAGAGTGTCATCATCTCGTACTTTTTTTTTTGAAAATGCATGCATGAATATTAAATGAAAAAATTGGTAAAATGCACAAACTTGATATAATTTTTTTTTTTGAAAATGCATGCATGAATATGAAATGAACCTAATGTACAACTCTACCCCTCCCCAAGCTTGAATATAAGCATCGTCCCTGATGCTCGGAGAGGGGGGAACAACCTAAAACGAAGGTGGAGGAGGGGGATAGTAGCTGGGGTTGCGGGTCCAAGCCCAGAAGTCCTCCTCCTCTTTGCGCTGACGCTCTTGATCCCGAGCGTACTGAGTGGTGAAGGTTGAAAAATTGTGGGTCAGGCTTGCAATATCTTGCTGGTAGGTGTCGAGGCGGGTATGGATTGACTGGAATGCATCCATATACTGCTGATGATAAGGTGGGGGTGCAGCAAAATAGGATGAGCTGGCACCACCGGTGGGAGAAGCACGGCGGGGCTCCTCCTCCTCTTCATCATCATCACCATCTTCCACGTTGTCTTCACTTTGCTCATCTACCTCGGTGGAGTATGAGTGGGGGAAGATGTATGGAATGATTTGCCAATCAGTCATGTGAATGGGATTTCGGAAGTAAAGAATGCCTTTATTTTCTGGTGTGATGAGGAGCTTTGGATCATGATTTTGACCCACGGTCCAATGATGTGTGACATCGCTTGCCGAACGGAAGAGTCGCATGGACTCAAGGATAATAGTGGTGAGATAAGGCTCACCCGGCAGTGGCTGATAGGAACCGGGGAATGGGGCTCGGATTTGGGCGCTCTTGGCGAGCATGCTGACAATACCCCCGCAAAAAAAAAATCCGATCGGGATGCGCTCAGGCGGAGGAGCTTGTGGCACACAAACCGACCATAATGAGGAATGAGGTTATTCTCGGGATGGGTCATTGCATAGAGGATTTTGAGCTCTAGCGCGCTGATGGTGCTTCGCTCCTCTCTAGGGGCGACGAGCGAAGCAATGATTCTATGGGCTACCTTCATCACGGGATGAATAAGTGATGAGGCTTTGGTAGTGCTAGAGACATATGGGTGTTGTTGGGTGAGTTAAGTCCACCATGTTAAGTCAAAGTATCCTTGAATTGGGTCGGTGGGGCCAAATGTGTTTTCCGTTGGGGCCCCCACAATGGCATTGATTTAATCCAAAGAGATCTCATAGTCTTGATTCATTAGACGGAAGTAGAGGATCCCATGGTCCAAATAAACCGAGGATAGAAACTCAGTTGTTGGGACTTTATAGCTCAGTTCATGGACCCTCAACAAGTCGTGCCACCCTATATTGCGGAACATGGTTTTGACTTGATTGTAAACATGCAACTCTTTTAGGGATGGAACATGCGCAAATTTTTGGATGGCATGACCCCGTTTAAGGAATGACTCAAGTTTGCTCTGTTAAATTGGGCCAAGACATACGACACCGCAATGAGACGGGTCGATTGGGGGTGTTGGGGACCTAGGTGGAGGTGATGGGGATCTAGATGGAGGTGATGGGGATCTAGGCTTCCGACGGCGGGCGAATGATTTGGTCTGTCTTGGTCTTTTGGAAGATGTAGCTTCCATAGTCAAGTTTGGGACAAATTAAAAGTCAATAGGTCAAAATGTCAAAAAGTCAACTGTTGACGGGTCCAGTCAACTTTGAATTTGGCCACCAAAATTTCGCGGGAAATTTGGTTTTCAAAGATTTCCTACTAAGAATCAAGTCCAAATAGATCACAATTTCAAGTACTTTGACTCAAGAACACAAAATCCAAAAGTTAAGAGTTGGAAAGAATTTACCGAATCGTGTGTTGGATTGTGTTGTTCTTGATGGAAAAGCTCTTCCTTAACCTCCCCAAGCTTGCCCCTTTCAAGATTAAGACACTAAAACACCAAAATCAAGTGAGATTTTCGGATCTAGGGTTTGTCAAAACCCCCAAATCCACCATTAAAATGCAAGAAAATGGTGTTTAAGATGGAGAAGATGAAGTGTAGATGATGAAAATCAAACCTTTTTGTAGATGAAAGCCAAAATCTTGAAGAAATTGAAAGGTTTTTGATGAAAATTGGACCTAAGGTTTTTGTTGGGAGAGAGGGGCTGTTAGGAAGTGAAAGTGGGGATAAATGAGGTCAAGTCCCAATTTTTTCTTTAAAAAGGATAATAACTGCTGCACGGACACAACCTGTGTCGCCCCAGGCCAAATTGACACGCCCCGTGTTGGGGGTTTTATGTTGAGTTAAGGACGAACACGACCCGTGTTGGGTCAAGGCCAAAACCCCACACGACCCGTGTTACTCTCTGTAGAAATTTGGGGTACTTTTTGCATGGACACGACCCGTGTTCATTGTAGGCTAAATGCGACACGGCCCGTGTTGGTCTCTGGAAGAATTTGGGACTTTTTTTCATGAACACGGCCCATGTTCCATTAAGGCTAAGAGGAACACGACTCGTGTTGGTCCCTGGATGCTAATCCCCACTTTTTGAACTTGAAAATTTCCCTCTCTTTGAAATGAAATACTTTTCCACCCCAAGGTCCGTTCTTTTGGTTTGAAAACAATGACAAAACACATTTGGAACATTAAAAACCATAAGAATGCAAAGAACGAAATGTTTTAATGAAAAATGACGAAAATACCCCTGGGTTGCCTCTCGGTTAGCTGCTCTTGTTTTAGGTCGTTGGCTCGACTTTGTCCCCCAGGTGTGCTTCATTCTTGGTATGTGGGGTTCTCCAACTCATCAACCTCTTCATTCTTCACCTCAAATCCTTCATAAAACGGCTTCAACCTGTGACCATTAACTTTGAATGTTTTACCCGTTTGCTTGCTCGTGATTTCCACTGCACCATGGTCAAACACCCTTGTAACCACGAAAGGACCAACCCATCTCGATCTTAACTTTCCTGAAATTAGCTTGAATCTTGAGTGGTAAAGCAACACCTTTTTTCCTTGTATAAAAGTCTTTCTGGAGATTGCTCTGTCATGATATGCTTTTGTTTTCTCCTTATAGATCATGTTACTTTCGTATGCATCATTCCGAATCTCCTCTAGCTCTTGGATATCAAGTTTCCTTTTATTTCCCACCTCATCTTCACTCAAGTTGAATTTCTTTACCGCCCAAAAATCTTTATGCTCAAGCTCAACTGGAAGATGGCATGCTTTACCAAACACAAGCCTATATGGGGACATACCAATGGGAGTTTTAAAAGCAGTACGGTATGCCCATAAGGCATCATCTAGCCTCAAGATCCAATCTTTGCGGTTTGGGTTGACCGTTTTCTCCAAGATACTTTTGATTTGCCTGTTTGAGACTTCTGCTTGTCCATTGGTTTGGGGATGATAAGTTGTTGAGACTTTGTGTGTCACTCCATATCTCTTCAAAACAGCTTCTAGCATCCGATTGCAGAAATGGGTCCCGCGGTCACTTATGAGCGCCTTTGGTGTGCCAAACCGTGAAAAAATCTGTACCTTAAGGAAATCGACCACAACTTTGGAATTATTAGTACGGGTGGCCTTAGCCTCCACCCATTTGGACACATAGTCCACCGCTAACAAAATATAAGAACAACCAAAAGAGGGCGGAAATGGTCCCATAAAGTCAATGCCCCATACATCAAAAATCTCACATACTAGAATAGGGGTAAGGGGCATTTGATTTCTAGAGCTTAAAGATCCGGATTTTTGGCACTTTTCACAATGTGCACAAAGTACATAGGAATCATGGAAAATAGAAGGCCAAAAGAATCCGCTATCTAAAACTTTCCTAGCTGTCCTTTGGGGTCCAAAGTGACCACCACAAGCATAAGAATGGAAAAAATTAAGGATAGATTGTACCTCTTTTTGCTCAACACACCTACGAATTACTTGGTCCGCACAGTACTTCCAAAGATAAGGCTCGTCCCATATGTATCGTTTGGCTTCCTTCTTGATTTTGTCTCTTTGCCAACGGGATGAATCTGGGGGAAATTGACTTGTGACCAAGTAATTGACGATATCTGCATACCATGGTGCTTCTTTGGTTGCAAATAGATGCTCATCTAGAAATGTGTCATAGATTGGTATACCATCTTTGGGCGATACGTTGCGACTTATATGACCCGCAACCAGATTTTCCTTTCCACTCTTGTCTTTGATCTCAATATTGAACTCTTGCAAAAGTAGCATCCACACTATTAACCTCGACTTTGAGTCTTTCTTTGTAAGCAAGTGCTTTATGGCTGCATGGTCCGAATATATGATCACTTTAGTTCCAAGGATGTATTGTCGGAACTTCTCTAAAGCAAAGACAATAGCAAGCAACTCTTTCTCTGTTTTGGTGTAGTTGCCTTGTGCCCTATCAAGGGTCTTTGATGCATAGTAGATGACATGGTGTGCTCGGTCAACCTTTTGTCCCAAAACCGCCCCAACCGCGGTATTGCTAGCATCGCACATGATTTCGAATGGAAGATCCCAATTTGGCGGTTGAATAATGGGGGCGGATGTCAACAAATCTTTCAAAAGATCAAATGCCTTTTTACATTCATCACCAAACTCAAAATCAGCCTCCTTTTGTAGAAGTTGACACATCGGCACCGTGATCTTGGAAAAATCCTTTATAAACCGCCGATAAAAACCTGCATGGCCAAGAAAAGAACGTATTTCCCGAACATTTGTCGGGTATGGTAAGCTCTTAATAACATCTGTTTTGGCCTTGTCAACTTCTAAACCTTTTTGGGACACCACATGTCCAAGTATCAAGCCCTTGTCAACCATAAAATGGCATTTTTCATAATTAAGGACTAAGTTCGTGTCAATGCACCTTTGTAAGATTTTGGTGAGATTTTGTAAACATTCATTAAAAGAGCTTCCATAAACAGTAAAATCGTCCATGAAAACCTCTATGATATTTTCGACATATTCTGAAAATATGCTCACCATACATCTTTGGAAGGTCGCGGGTGCATTGCACAAGCCGAAGGGCATGCGTCTATACGCAAAGGTGCCGAAGGGACATGTGAATGTGGTTTTCTCTTGGTCTTTCGGGGCAACCGGAATTTGATGAAAACCAGAGAAACCATCAAGGCAGCAGTAGTGGGATTTCCTGGCCAATCGTTCTAACATCTGATCAATGAATGGCAAAGGGAAGTGGTCTTTGCGGGTGGAAGCATTCAACTTCCTACAATCGATACAAACTCTCCACCCGTTTTGCACACGGGTGGGTACCAATTCCCCTTCGGAGTTTTTGACAACGGTAACTCCGGCTTTTTTCGGGACTACTTGCACGGGACTCACCCACTTACTATCAGAAATGGGGTAGATTACACCTGCATCCAAGAGCTTCATGATCTCCTTTTTAACCACCTCCATCATAGGTGGATTCAACCTCCTCTGTGCTTCACGGGTTGGCTTGAAGTCCTCTTCCATCAGTATTTTGTGCATGCATAATGATGGGCTCAACCCTTTTATATCCGCAATGGTCCAACCAATAGCCTCCTTGTATTTCTTTAAAATTCCAACTAACTCTTTTTCTTCATCTCGTGCCAGCTTGGTCGAAATTATCACCGGTAATGTCTCTTCCTCTCCAAGATAGGCATACTTGAGATGGTCGGGAAGAGCCTTCAACTCAAGAGTCGGCGGTTGTACTATGGATGGGAGAAGTTTCAGATTAGAACTTTTTAGCTTCATGCGGGGTGGTTCAACTCTCATGGGTTGTGCTTTCTCCAAGGAATCAATTACTTCAATCAATTCATCTTCCAATGTGTACTTGTCAGCCAACTCCTTAATCCCTGTCTCATCAAAGTGTTTGCTCAAGATGGTAGTTAGCACATCTTGGCTTGACATCTCAAAGAAATCATTAGTACATGAATCAATAACATCTATGAAGTTTAAAGAATGAATATCGCTAGGATAACGCATGGCTTCAAAGATATTAAAGTTAATTACCTCACCATCGAACTCCATTGACAAAGTACCATTGGCTACATCTATTTTTGTTTTTGCGGTACTCATAAAGGGTCTCCCCAAAAGGATGGAGCTCGATTGTGGGGTGTTTTCATCACCCATGTCTAAAACATAAAAGCCAGTGGGAAAAACAAGCTCATTAACTTGCACTAACACGTCCTCCAATACACCTTTCAGATGTACCAAAGACCGGTCAGCAAGTTGAATGATAACTCCGGTTTTTGATAAAGGTCCAATTCCTATTGTCTTATAACTTGAATAGGGTAAAACATTAATTGATGCTCCAAGATCAAGCATGGCACGTGGTACAAAAAGGTTACCCATTTTGCAAGGAACCGTGAAAACCCCCGGGTCCTTGCATTTTTTTAGTAGCCACTTTTGTAACACGGCTGAGACATTTTCACCAACCTTCACAGTTTGATTTCCTTTAAGCTTTTTCTTAGATGTGCAAAGTTCCTTAAGGAACTTAGCATATCTAGGAATCTGTGTAATGGCATCTAAAAGAGGGATATTGATTTCAACCTTTCGAAACATGGCCATGATTTCGTCATCTTCCCTTTCTCTTTTGGTGCTTGCCAGCCTTGAAGGAAATGGAGCTGGTGTGACTTTCACTTCGGATTCTATTAGCTTCTTGGACTTTGGAGTACTCTTCTTTTCCTCTTCTTTGACAGATTCTTCCACCTCAATCTCTTTCTCTTCTTCTTCTTCTTCGTCCGGCATCCTTGGACTTTCATAGCTTTTCCCACCTCTTAGTGTAATTGCACACGCATTGTGTTTTGGGTTCTTCTCCGTTTGATAGGTTATCTTGCCTTGCGACTCCATCTTACTCACGGATTGAGCAAGTTGTGATACTTGTTGCTCCAAGCTTTTTATGCTTGCCTTGGTTTCTTGTTGAAAGCTTTGAGTACTTGTGGCAAGGCTTTTTACTATGTCTTCTAAGGACATACTTGAAGAACTTGCTTGTGGAGGGGGTTGTTGTGGATGCCTTGGTTGGTAATTTTGAGGTTGGAATGGTGGTCGTTGTTGATTTTGAGGAAATGGTGGTCTTGGTTGATATTGATGCGATTGATTTTGCTGATAATTCCCTTGTTGATTGCCTCCCCACCCTTGATTATTGTTCCATCGCTGATCACCTCTTGGTTGCTCATAACCTCTCTGATTTGCCCCTGAATAGCCTCCCATGACTTTCGCTTCTTCATAATCTTCCTCTTGAAGTTGTGGGCACATATCGGTTGGATGCCCCACTTGGGTGCAAATACTGCATGGTCGGGTTGTGGGCTGCACACCTTTGTCTTTGGCCAACATCATGACTACTTTCGTGAGCTCGGACAATTGAGCTTCAATCTGAGGAGTTTGTACTTCTTTTACACCCCGGGGTGCATCCGTATACCATTCTTCGTCATGGCTTGAATGTTTGGAATCTTCGGCCATGTTCTTGATTAGATTTCGGATCTCAGTTGGGGTCTTATCGGGCAAAGATCCGCCACTAGAAGCATTGAGAAGCCTTCTTTCCATGGGGGTCATACCTTCAATGAAATACTGTAGGAGTTGATACTCGGTGATCCCGTGCTTTGGACAATGAGCACAAAGTTTCTTAAATCTTTCCCAATATGTGTGGAAGGCTTCTCTTTTGTGTTGCTTGATTCCGATAATTTCCCGTCGTAATGCTGAAGCTTTCATTTCGGGAAAATACTTGTCCAAAAACAACCTCTCAAGGTCCACCCAAGTAGTCACTGTCCCCGGTGGAAGGTCATAGAGCTAGTCTTTGGCGGCGTCTTGCACTGCAAAGGGGAATGCCTTAAGCTTAATCTGATCCTCCGTGACATTGTGTGGTTTCATACCCACACATACTACATGGAACTCAGTGAGGAACTTGTGAGGATCTTCGTTCTCCAATCCTCTAAAAGTTGGGAGTAAGTGGATAAGCCCGGATTTTAGTTCCAAGTTGGTGGCGGCTGGGTATGTGATGCAATGAGGTTGTTGAGTCACCTCTTGTCTTGACCATTGACGGAGAGTTTGTTCGGGTGGTGGGTTTGGAGGACCTTGATTCCCTCCAGGTTTATGTGCCATGGCTTGAGAATTGGTTGTTGTTTTTGTAGGTGAACTGTTTAGGATATTATGAATAGGTGAAGAGGGTGGAGTGGTATTTATGGGTGAGGCTGTTTGTGGTGAGAGTGAGGGGCTGTTTGTTTCTGATGACGACTTTATTATAGACTCTTGAGTGACGACTTCACTCCAGCTCCTCCCAAGAATGATGACTTTATTCCAGACTTCAGCCTCGCCAAAACATCGTGCATATATATTTGTTTTACAGAGGTCGGCCTGTCGGGGGATTTTTAAAATTGTTTTTAGGATTTCCAAATTCGGTTAATTTGAATGGCATTGTTATAGAAATTGTTTTATAAGAAGTCGCTCTACGGACTTGTCGATGTCTCTGAAAGAATATACTGTAATTATTTAGCCTTCTATGGAGTAATTAGATTCATATGTGTATGTATGTGATACGATTACCTTTTCTATTAAAACCTTTCTCCCTAAATCATCTCTTTAATTCTATCTAGGTTTATATTCTACTTCCAATTTGGGGGTTTGATGCATTAGGTAGTTGAATTATGGGACAAAAAGTTGTATGATTAGGGATAGAAAAGATTTTTATAAATTGCAAATTAGATATGGATTTGTTATACATTCAACGTCATTTTCCTTTTCTACAGGTCTCAATATTAGGGTATGGCTGCATGGGGATTACAGGTATCTGTAACAATCCTCTCCCTGAGGAAGAAGGCAACAAAGTGCTCAAGGAAGCTTTTAATAGAGGAGTTACATTCTTTGATACTGCTGATGTATATGGGGTTCAGCATTCTAATGAGATACTAGTTGGGAAGGTAATTGTATTTCCTTATACAAAACAACAAAGCTATATAAATAATTGTTAGGGGTGTCAGACCCAACAAATAAAGGGGTGCGATATACTCCTAAGTAACACTACTCTATTGCACTCAAAAGTAGTACAAGGCAAGTAGGGTCGATCCACAGAGACACGGGACAATCAGTCTATACCCTTTTTGCATAAGGTACTTGTTCACAAAAGATGAAAGAAGAAAAAGGGGGTTTGATTGCAATGATTAGACAAATAAAGTAAAATCACAAGTAATTGGCTGAATGAGTAAATTAAATTTAGATATTATAAAGACTCCAACTTCATGTATGACAATTCAACAATGTGAATCCAAGATGACAAGACTTTTGTTTCATTCTATCTAAGTTGGTACTTGAAAGTGTTAACAAGCTCTAACACTTTCCATTCACCACAATAATTAACCAAAACAAGCTCTTTGATTAATCCTAACCTTACTAACCTAATCTAAACAAGCTCTTAGAATTAGATTGAAAGATTGCATGAAGCTTTATGTGAATGTTCCCAATAACACCCAATACTCCTGATAAGCTCGGGAGTGTAAAAGTGTATGAATAAGATTTACACTAAATTCATTCAATAGAACTCAATTTAATGCTTGTTACTTGTTCAATTTCACAAAACAATTACGGATTTTGTAAAAGAAAGTCTAGACATCCCTCGATTCGTTGGTTGATTCTACCCTAATCCCACAACCAAACAAGGAACGGGAAATAAGGCTAAATCAAACATTCGCAGGCTATAAAATCTTAGTTCTGTATAATTTTGATGCATACACTAAGCAACTACAGTAAAGATGTCAATTTCATATAAGAAAGAACCTTAGGCTATCAGGCATCATCTAATCAGGCAATTCTATAATGCAATTGCTGAAGATCCTTAGACTATCACTAGCATGTTGTTCTAACATATCATAATATCAAATAACAGTGTAGTAACTTGGGTCTACTTACTGGCTCCGGCTGATCGTACACATCACATCCTTTCTTGATTATTTTTTAAAACAATTTTTAAAATCATTTCTAAAACCTTTGCAGCTCCTTAGTTTGGGACTAGATTCATACGGGTGTTCCTCGAATTCACTCAAACCAAGGCTCTAATACCAACTTGTAACATCTTGAAAATCACAACCAATTCAAACTTTTCAAAACAACCCATTTACTAAAAAAAGTTTTTACAAAACCATGGTTTTCAAAACATTGTTCAAAACAAAGTCTCCCAAGATCATCAACATAAAAATCAGGATGTGTACGATCATGCCTTCACCGTCCCACGATCCTCAGAAGTACCTATAACAATAACCAAAAACTGTAAGACAACATTTAGTGAGTTTTCCCCAAAGTACCACCACACAAAACACGTATCATAAATAAACAAGCATGATGGGTCCAGTCAGTCATCGAACTGGAATACCCACAGGTCCACAACCATCGGGCTGGATTACCCCTGGCTCAATAAGCCATCGGACTGGAATGCCAATATATAACAGGTCCACTCAGTCATCGGACTGGAATACCAATATATAGCGGGCCCACTCAGTCATCAGACTGGAATAACCTCAGGTCAACTCAGTCATTGGACTGGAATACCCATGGTCTGTTGACTCATGCACATAGCAGTAAAGTTTCAACCCAACACAATATGTTGACATATAACAGATAATAAACATAATCAACAAACAAATCATGCAGCTAGAAATCACAGGTAGTCCTACAAATCTACCGGTCTACGCCTATCAGAAACTATCATATAATCATACATATCTATCACATACTCAGCATATCATAAATCAATGTATAACATGATATCAATCCAATGGGTCAGCCTTGGTGCCTTCGACCCGTAAGTACAGTGAGGAAAACTCACCTCACAGTCTGACGAATATCTAATCAGTACTCTACTCCCAAGTACCGGATCAACCTAAATCCTAAATGTCAACACATTATCCATTAATAATATTTTCCCCAAAATACCCATGGTCAAACCTGGTCAACGGTTAGAAGTCAAGTCAACACCTAGCCGAGTCGACCCAGCCGAGTATGTTGCGTGTACTCTTCTAAACGTGGGGCGTACTTGGTGATCCAAAGCCCAAATCTACATGTCCAAAGTCAGATCCAAATCCCAAATACCCTCAAGATTCATAAAGTTTCCAACTTTATGACTTTGCATGTCCATTAAGTGCTTAAAACACAAAATCTCAATATCTTAATGCATTAAGACCTTCTATAGCATGCATGAAGCAAAACTAACCATCAAGACCACATTTTTATGACTTAAGACTCCTCCTGAGGTCTGAAAGGACGACTTATTGGGTCAAGAACATGCCATGCTCAAGAATCATCATATTTGGGACAAAAAGTGTCTTAAAGTAAAAAATTTCTAGATCTACAAGATGGATTGGTCAAGTTGTGAACTTTATACCTCCCGGAGGTTGCTAATAAGAAGAAAATCTCAGATCCAAGATGCTTCCAAGCTCCAAGCTCTTCTTACCACCTTCTTCTTTAAGAACACCTCCAAAACACTCCAATGGGATCAAAATACACTCTTCTCACTAAGGGTTTGCTTGGGATCATTTTTCACAGAGGGAGACTGATGAAGAAATGAGACATGAAGTTATAATGGGGTTTATATATGGACCAAACCCTAAAAATCAGGGCTTGCACTTTCTTCACGCACGCCCCGTGTACGAGGTGTACGCCCATCATACTAGGGCGTGCTCTAGTACACCTAGCATACACAACGTACGCTCAACATACGACACCTGAACAAAATTACCATATCACCACTATGGGCCATTTTGCAATCCCTTTCAATCCTAAGGGCTAAAATACAATATGATTCAAACATAGGGTTGAAATTGAAATAACCTTGACATCGGGACGTTACAAGATTAGAAGTTTGGTGTGGATACATGCTCTCTCGTTTGCCCGCGTTGGTTGCACTCAAGCGCTTCAATCGCAACATGATCCAAATTGATGCCTCTAGTAGTCTTGATGCACTATTGACCTTCTCGCTCGCCGTTTTCCAAATGTCACCAACATTTCTCGCTCATCATTTTCAAAAGTAAGTAATTATTATTAGAAATAATTCAAAAGAAACGGATTTGGTGAATAAGTTATACTAATATCAGTTACACTAGAATGCGATATGGGAAACGACACAAATACCCTACGAACTTTCTAGGTTTGGTTATTTGAGTCCCTAAACTATTTTTGTGGCTTTATGAGGGAACGGAGTTTTTTTTCGAGTCGATTACGTCCTTTTGGCCAAAGTGAAGAGGTCATATGGTTACCCTTTTGCCACATTGACATTTATTGATTAATTTTCCCATATTAACTTTGAATTTTCCCCTACCCTTGACCCAAATCTTCTCTCTCTCTCTCTCTATCTATCTCTTTCTCTCTCTTCCCGTCACCATCTATCCACCGCTAAACACAACCATTCACAGCGAAAGGAATCAGACATTATGTAAGGAAATGGATTGGATAAAGCTACACAACGAGTTGAATTGGCCAAGCGAGAACTTGCTCAGATCGAAAATAGGAAATGGAAAACATTAGTTGTGCGTAATTTGATGTTACTTTCTAATATGTTATTCGTCTTGACCTAGACAATTTTCAGCTCAAATCTAGAATATATGTAGCTTTTGGCTTTGTCAAAGGTATTTCAGAAAGCTACTCCATTAACAAGTTCTCGATGATGATTAAAACCTAACATATTCATATTTTCGTTTGAAAATTTAACATAGGTCTTGCTACTAGGGATGAACATTTGGACTGGGAATCGGCTGGAACTGAAACCGGATAGAACCGATCGGGTCGGGACCGGGACGATATTCTTGTGGATTTTTGGAACCAGGAACCGATAGAACTGGCAAAAACCGGTAGAACCGACAAAAACTGAAACCATATGTTGCTATTTTTTAAGGACCGGTTCCAACATTGAAGACACGACAAGAACCTGTAGAAATCGGGAACCGATAGAACCAGCGGTCCAGTTTGGTTCTTAATTTCGGCCGACTTCGGTTCCCGGGCCGGGTCCGGTTCGGGCCAGTTCCATCCGGGTCGGTTCCTTTACTCATCCCTACTTGCTACACTAGCAGGAGGACCACGAATGGAGTTGGAAGCTAGTAACATCTTGCCGCATACTTTCAGTGGTGCAGTTTTTGTATCATAAAATCTTCTAATCTTCTTGTTTGTTAGCGTTGGTTTGGATTTCTGCATTAAATTGGGGATTTTAAGTCCATTTCCAATTGAACCTTCAATCTCTACTACAGAAACAGATTGAAGTATCAATTGTACCAGAAAACCTTATTATATATACAACTTTTGTCATGAAATCATTCTTTTAATTCTTTCTAACATGGAGATGTCCCATCGAGTTTGATGGGATTCCTAGTCCAGACGAAAGAATCTCATTGACTCATACAACCAATCAAATTACAACATTAAGATCTCCTTAATAATAGGATTATATCTTGGATCATATGAATGATTGTTGATTTCATTCAAGGATTGTGCTAAAGCGGATAAGCAGGGGACGAAGGAAGATGATGAACAGTAGAGATTACTTTCTTAACACAGTGGAGCATGTAGAACACTAGAGAGATGGACCCAAATTTTGTATGTGTCCGTCAAACCTATTAAAACAAGTAATGGAAATTAGAGAGACAAGTTGTTCACGATTTGGTTTTCTCATAAAGCCATAAAAATAGTTTAGGCACTCAAAAATTTCATATGACATTTGTGTCATTTCCACAATATGATAATAAGATAGTGTTATTAGAGGAATGTAATAATATGGTAATGAATTCAAGTGATTAGAAAGGGGACAAATATTGGACAACCGTGAATTATTATTAGCATAATGTTGTAGTTTGAGGCACGTGTTTGAATTATGTTATGAAAAAATAATAATCGTCAATGCAAAACATTTTCAAAAAATATCAAAGGAGAGAAAAAATTAAAATGGATGATTGAAATGATCATAGTCGGCCTATTAATTATTGTGATCCTAGATGAAAACACTTGAATTTGGAACATAATGAAGGGTAAAGCGGATTTTGAAGATTGAGGTTAACTTACGTACATATATTTAGGAGTTAATCATATTTAAAAGTTTGATTTAATAAAATTTTTATGTTCTTTTCATATTTGAAGAGTTGATTAATTCCTTTATTTATTACTTTCTCCGCTTTAGTCATACTCACGCTCAATCTCTCATGACTGCAAAAAGACATAAACGCCCTTTTTATAACTGGGACCAAAAGTAGGAAAGCAGATTTACACAATTCCAACCATCTCAATTCATTGTATATTTAAAATTTAAACACCAGTCAACAACTTTTCATTCCCAACATTAACAAAATGAAGAAAAAAAATTTTAAAACTCAAAACAAACTAACACGGAGCTCCAGAAACATCTATAACCCAAGACAATCCAACTCCTGTTTATGCCTGATATATAAAAAAAAAAAATCAATATTACATCAGGAAATGATCACAACATAACAAGATTGTATTGTAGCATTATACTTTCAATTTTCATCATTTTAAAACACCATAATTTGAAAATCTACCAGTTATAGCAGTGAAAATTGTTTTGTACTCGGATGACATTGCTATGATTAGTTAAATTTCTCAATGTAATTAAAAAAAAAGAAGGAAAGTTAATTACTATTTCTTGCATTAAGAAAATGATAATGATTTAAACATGTAAAGGCTTTACCTTGTTAGCAATATTATTGGAAAGCCAATCAAGACCTTCATATAGACCTTCTCCAGAGGTAGCACATGTGCTCTGAATGTACCTGTCACATAAAAATAAAAAGATTTTTTCAATAACTTTACACTTTTAATTAAGTAGGTTGCTATTTCTGTTATTAAATTCATGGGTTACCAGTGTCGTTGTCGGAGAGAATGGAGGCCAAGTTTATCAGTAATCTCAGCAGCATTCATGGCATTTGGAAGATCTTGTTTGTTGGCAAACACAAGCAACACCGCATCTCTTAGTTCATCCTGTAACACCCACATTTCTATTTTATTTTATTTTAAAAAAATAAAACAAATTCCCAAATAAGAGTTCATGCAAGACACTTTGTTTGTGTTTGGCTTGTATTTGACTGAGACTGATGTCAATGACAGTACCAAAAAAAAGTGGAACAAGATGGGACAGGACTTGCCAGTACTGAACATGTTGTACTATGTTTGACATGCATTACAGATCATGACTACTAAGACTCATGTCAACGGAACGGAGTGTCATTTGGGACAAAAAAAAAAAAGATTTTTCATTTGTCAACCCGAAAAAGGTGAGACAGGGACTTGGTCTCGATCTCTTGTATGTAAAAAGACGTAAATGCCCTCATCATCTCTACAGTACCTCATTAAGCATCCTGTGGAGCTCATCTTTAGCCTCCCCAACACGGTCACGATCATTGCTATCAACCACAAAGATAAGCCCTTGTGTGTTCTGGAAGTAGTGCCTCCACAAAGGTCGGATCTGAAAAACCAAATAAATTACATATTTATCCAATTTAATTAAGTTAAATATATATATATATATATATATATATATATATATATATATATATATATTTTATTTTATTTATTTATCAAGTGTCAGTATACAAATTGATTAGAATCTTACCTTGTCCTGACCACCAACATCCCAAACTGTGAAGCTGATGTTCTTGTACTCAACAGTCTCCACATTAAATCCTGCAAAGATTCCAGTTCATTATAGTAATTTTATTACAAAGGCGTTTAAGATGAGATTTTTATCTTTTTCTTCATGACAGATATAAGAAAGTGAAAATGAATGTAGTAAGATATAATACCAATAGTGGGAATTGTGGTAACAATCTCTCCCAACTTGAGCTTGTACAAGATTGTGGTTTTACCAGCTGCATCGAGACCAACCATCAAAATACGCATCTCTTTCTTAGCAAACAAGCGACTAAAAAGCTTGGTAAATGACAACCCCATCTTGATTAATCTGATAAACAGACAGACAAAACATAAACTTAGAACATGTCAAATAACATTATATCAAATGGGAAAAACTGGAAATATCACAATGAAGATTGTGAAATCTCATGTTTGATTACATGATGAAATTTCAGTAGATGATAATATCTCATACAATATCACAATATGCATGGAGAAAAGAGGAAGTCTAATTTCGGATGCTTGAAGATATTGCATGTGGACAACATAATTAATATTCAATATACCAACTAAAAACTGTTTTAAGGACCATTTGACCAAAAAGTAACATGATACCCACTCTGTCCTATAATAATTGAGATTGTCCTCAAACATAAATCACCATTATGAAACACTAACATACTACTTAGAGAAAAAAAAAACCTCAGAAATTGCATCTAATTGAGTAAAGAAATAAAAAAGGTTCATTTGTTTAAAAGCTCAAAAGAGATTTTTTTTTTAATGTACTGATTTGGACAAAGAAATGTGATGATAGGAGAATGATATTAATATGAGTATATCTGAAATTCAATGAAAAACATATGAGGTGAAATTCGTATGTTTTGGGACAGAGGGAGTGTTATGCTTTTAAACAATGTTAAAATAACTTAATTAACACTTAAGGAACACACATAAAACAAAGGCCTCTAACTTCACTTACGAGTCAACACATAGACCTTATTTCAGGCATCAAAAAAGTTTTGCGCAATAATTAGTAAATCTTAAAAGTAATGCTGGAGTGTTAACCACAAAATTCAACAAAATCAGTCGTACAATGCCCCAAACAATAACGAAACATCGATCTCAGAAACAAATCGATTCAAAAGAGAATTCCTATGAGAAAATGATACAACGCTAGTAGCCCATTTTGAATCAAATACGAATGAATCTCAATTACCCACACAAAGTGGATCGTAATGATCCAAACAGTATATAAACCGATCTTACGAACAATGACGAAATAAATAACGAAAAACTAAACAATTTTGAGCATTAATAGATCCGATCTCATATATAAAGATGATTGCAAGTAGATATTCATGATTCAACAACGCATAGACGTACATATATGCAAAAGATAGGCAGAGAGAAGGAAGACTAACGATTTCGGCCGGCGATTGCAGTAGTGACGGAGATCGTTTGAAAATGGAGACCGTCGATCACCGACGAAATCCGTGAGATATACGAAGGAGATGCAGAGGGGAGCGTAGTATTTAAGGGCTTCAGATCGGAGGAAAACGGACGTTTGAGACCCGTGAAAGTTTTGAATTGGCATTTATTTTTAAGTGTAGTCCTTATACTTTATCGTTGTGTTCTTTGTGGCATCCCTACGAATTACTTATTATCCAAAATTTAACCTCTTTGAAAATATTATTTTTCAAATTAGCTTATTATTTGTCTTATTAATTACTTATCAAGTCCTTTTATTTGACTTGTTTATTTTAATCACGTATCCTATTTCAATCCAAGACATTTCAAAAGAAAATATTACCTAACATTATTATTTACATAATCAAATATATTAAAATACATTGTTAACCACTTGAGTTGTGGTAACTTGGTAAGGCATGTAGAAAATATGGTGGATAACCTATTGACTCATGTTCAAAACTTGGCACCACTCAGCCCTTGTGGCCATAGAGATTCGTCTGCAGTGACTCCAGGGCATGAGGCAAAGCTTTATGTTTGCAGCGGGGATTAGTCGGTGCGCGAAAGCCGGCCCGGAAACCCTAGTTAGGGAAATTCTCTTTTCAAAAAAATACATTGTTTTTCTTAAAGGGATTTTTCCTAAACAGAGTTTCGAGCCAACTTTCATGCAACGACTGATCCCCGTTGCATATGCCTCATGTCCTAAAGTCACTACATACGAACCTTTATAATCACAGAGGCTAAGTCGTGTCAGGATTTAAACATAGGTCAATAGGTTATTCATCATATATTTCACATATCTTACCAAACTACCACAACCCCAATGGTTTATTACAAAACACTCTTATAACTTATTTAGTAAAAAAAATAATAAATGTAAATATAATATAAAAGTAAACTAAATATTATTAAATAAAAAGATTAAATATACATCAAATGGAAGCAAAATATATACTTAATAGATAATTAGTTGTGATAGAAAAACCAAAATAAACTATATGCTCTGGTAATAATAATATTTTAATAGTTATTTAAATAGTAATAAACTTTACAACTTTACATTATAAATGTTTTCTAAAAAATAATTTTGTAATTACAATAACATTTGTACAATTGTCCTCTTTGTATTCACTTTTATCACTTTAAGATTATGAAAATATATGAGAAATATGTTGATTTTTTTTAAATTTTAAGTTACATATAATCACGAATAAAAATAATTTCATTTTTTTCTATTTATTTTTTTCAAAAAAATAGGAAATGCAATGTAAAATATGTATTTATCAAATTTTAACTCTTTACATTCTACATATCATAATTATTTATTTCCTATAGATTTTACAAAAATGTGTTGTACTTAAAAAATGACTAAGAAATATTTAAAGTTTTGTGAAAAAAAAAAGTTAAATGCTAGTTGTTATGTGTAAAACTCTAAAACAAATTTTTCTTATGGATATCTTATATATTATCAGACTTTCAAACATTAAGTTTTAAGCTATAAAATTATGGTCTATAGACACGTTGCAAATCAAATCAATTCGATTATGCTTTATAATATTGGCTTAAATTAGTTTGATTCGTAATTAGGTTATATTAATATTATGGTTTTCGTTTCGATCATGCTTTAGTTCGTTTGATTTTCATCTTAACGAACACTCTTTACAATAGCTATTTACAAGTAACCATTGCATTTCATGTTTCGTTTGCAAAGCAAACATTTAATTTGTAAAAATGCAATATGTTACAATTTATTATGTTTATAACTTAAAAGTGAACAAAATATAAATTATATCAAACAAAACACTACTATCGAATTAAAGTTTTATAACAATTTATGATATGGTTTTCATAAAAGCCCTTAAGTTTGATAAAAATATTTGTTTTTATTATTTAATTTGTGTATTTTTAGTTCATTAAAGCCAAAAATTTGTAGCATTTTTTTCAACCTAACCTTTTTTCGTATTTTTAGTTTATTAAAGCCATTAAGTTTGACAGAATTGTTCGATTTTACACTTTTTTGTTCATTAAAACTCTTAAGTTTGACATAAATGTATGGTTTTACCGAGTAAACTTGCAAAAATGTAAAAAAAAAAACTAAAAAAAAAGTTGCAAACCTACAACTTCATTGAACCAAAAATACGCAAAATGGTAAAATTGAATAATTATGTTAAACTTAAAGACTTTTAGTCTTTTATGTCATTAGTCCTAGAAAACAAAATATCATTTTCGGTTCTTGGTTCTCAACATACCGGTTATTTCATTCCTATTTGTCCAACATCAAAGTATGATTATTGTTTTTGCTAAATAAGGGGTAAAATAGTGGACCTTGAAAACAAAATCATGATTAGGGGCTAATGATAGATGATTTTCAAAATATAAAGACAAAACATGAATATTTGCCTAGCCAGTCATGCATGTTAAAGAGTGACGATTCGCCGTTAAATACTACGCGTAGATGCAAAGCATTCAATTGGTAGTGTGATGTGATTCTCTTCTAGATGTTATGCCCCCAAGCTCCACGTTATCCTTTTTTCTTAATAATTAGAAATTATGTTTTATTCCCTTATAATAAACATAAAATATATTAATAAAACTTGTATGTACTTTAGAAAGAACTTATATTAACCTTTAATAAATTCATTTAGGTGCAACTATGTTATGATAACAAGAATTTTCCTCTAAAAGCTTATGATTCGTTCTAGAGGAAAAGAAAACTTTTGATTTTAAACTCTAGCTTAATGAAAATATCTTATTACAGATTTGATGCTAGTATGCATTCTTAATAGTAACTAATTTAAAAATAAAAAATAAAAAACATATATAACAAACTCAACAATTCGTGTCCACAAGCATTATGTTAGTAACACAAAGTCTTCAAAGTTAAAGGGGGTTTTATAGCATCCAATTCGATCAATACTTAGTATTGTTTGTCAAAAACAGATATGTGATATTAAGTTGAGTTATTTCATGTCCACACATGTTTGTTAAGTTAATATTATGATTGATTAAATAAAACCCTGTTTGTGCTGTTAATTATTATTAGTTAAAAGGTGCATAGTTAATTGGTATGGTTAATTTGTTATTTGCACTTTATTTTGATCAAGATAACAAACACAAAGGTATTAAGGCATTAATTTAATAATTAATAACTATACAAAAAACTTTAAAATTTTTATTTGGTGTTTATAATTGTTCACGAATCACGAGACTTGATGATGAAATTCTGACGAGTGATGGGATTTAAGACGACCGGAGGTCCAGTAGTGCGAGGCCATGCATTTTTCATCCTCTCTGATTCATCTTGCCACTCTTTGGACATTGTTTTTGGAGTTATACCTATTCAAAATACACACGTAAAACTCTTATTTGAAACCAATTCATATGTAGAAAATTAATTATCTAAAATTAAAAACAAGATATAGGAAATCTGAATTTTGATAAATATATGTTAAAATCTCTAACACACATTTATAATGATAAATCCTTAGAAATACAAATGTTTGCCTCCAAATAGTTTTCTATCCGAAACTATATGGTCTAATGTGAACCCTAATGCAATAACTCTCATACATGCAAGAATCATCTTCGACATCTTTCCTCCAATTGCACATCATCTTAAACCAGAAAAAAAATTAAAAAAAGAACAATAAAACACAAATCATATCGGCAGGGCCGGTCCAAACGTATATGGGGTCTAGGACGAAAAGAAAAAAGAACCCCTCAAAGAAAAATATAATAAAGATTCAAAAAAATATATCATTTGTTGTTCACTATAGACGTGCTCAATTAGCAATAAAAAGCAAGCCAAATTGTTTATCTTTTGAGTTTGTTTGAGTTTGAACCGACTTTAGGCCGTAAAAATCATGTAGGTAATAATTTTTTTTATAAATATATACTATATAGCCCAAAAATTTTGGGCCCCTGGAGACGTGGGCCCTGGGCGGTCGCCCGGGTTACCCACCTTCTGGACCGGCCCTGCATATCGGGCACGTTGGTTCCTTTTTTATGACTTGAACTCTTGTTGATTGTTTGTATTCTTTTATTTTTTTAAAATAGTTTGCCGAGACTTTGGTCTCTTCCAAAAAAAAAGAATCTCACAATTAACATATGATCAATGATAACAATGATCCATATATGTATTTGGTGCACAATGTTATGTTTTGAAACAAACCAATCAGTGGCAGAGGGAATGGAGGGGTTGTCGGATGCCTAGCCCCCTCCAATACAAATATTCGTTTGATATATTTACTCAAAGCCCAGTAGACCATCATCTAATATATAAGCAGACTTGACAATTCCAGACACGAATACACGAATCTATGAGAGACACGACACGACACAAATACATCTGAAAAATTGAGATAAAACTTATTTTCTCATCATGTAATTGTATCGTGTCAAATTCATGGCTGACACGTTTTCATGACACGAATACATGAATTGTCAACATATAGTAATATAAAGCGTCTAAATTGATAAGCCCCCTTTATGATTTGTTAATCTAATAAACTATAACGAGAGAAAGCCCAAGTAATATTTTATTTTAATTTAATTGGCATAAATGTATAATTGGCAGCTGTGGAGATTAGAATTAAACCAAGCCACAAAGATACATATGCCATATCCCCTTTTAATTAAACGAGGAGTTCTACCGCTATGGTAATTAATCAAGGTAATTTTTAATTTTTATTACTCTAGTATTTTTTGTAATTTATAATTGATAATAATTTCAACTCGTAAGTAGCCATTTGTTTATAAATAATGTTTGTTAATCGATTATTCATCAAGAGTTCAAGACAATTAATAGTTATTATTATTCATTGAGGAGGTTATTTTCCGATTAATAAATTATTTCCTGCTATACTTTTGAAGATTTAGGTTAATCGAGATAAAATTTTAATTCTTGGTGATTTTTCTTTTAAATATGTGGACCTAATTTGTATATAACATTATGTTTTAATATATTATTATGATATAATGTTGTCATTGTAGTTACTTTTATTCGTTGAGGAGGTTAATTTTCAATTAACAAATTGTTTTCGGTTATACTTTTGAAGATTTAGGTTAATGGAGACAAATTTTTAATTTTTTGTGATTTTTTCTTTTAAAATTATAGACCTATTATTTTATTCATATATAACATTATATTTTAATATATTATTATGGTGCAAGACCCTCAGTCCCTTATTCCTAAATTCTGGCTCCGCCCCTAAAACCAATGAATATTCGTGAATCTTTAGAATTGTTTCGTCATAAAAACGAGCACTATATAATATATATGATGAGATCGAAATGAAAAAGCATAAATTGACAAGTTCACCCACCAAAGGCATGAAGTTATTAATTGAGAGGAAAATGAAGGATTGCTTATTATTATATAAACTAGGTGTAAAACCCGGTTGAGATCGAAATGAAAAAGCATAAATTAATGAGTTCACTCACCAAAGGCATGAAGTTATTAATTGAGAGGAAAATGAATAATTGCTTATTATTATATAAACTAGGTGTAAAACCCGGTTGATTAAAGAAAACAAAATATTAAAATATAAATAATAAGTATTTTTTAAAATAAAATTTTGAAATAAGGAATCAACAAACATATTAATTGTAATTTATTATAATATTTATTACATTTGATACTTTACATATATAAGTATAAGATATAAGATTATGGGCGTGTTTGACAAAAGTAGTTGTTAGCTGGAAGCAGGTAGCGGTTAGCTGGTAGCTGGTAGCATGTAGCTGGTAGCTGGTAGCGGGAAGCTGTAGCTTTTATTTGTTATATGAATGTTTGGCAAAAGGAGCTGGAAACTTTTGAAATATATAAAATTACATAAAAGGACAATTGATTAAAAATAAAAAAGTATATAAATATATTTTTAAGGGTAATTATAGAAATTGATTTCAAAAGCTCCGGAGCGTTTTGTTAAAAGCTACATGAAGTAGCTTTTAGAATCGGAGCGTTTTGATAAAACTAAAAGCTAAACGCTCGTACTGCCAAACGAAGCTTTTTGTTTAAACTAGAGCGTTTTGTCAAAAGCTAAAAGCTAGAAGCTCTCAAACGCTTCCAAAAGCTCCGTGCCAAACACGCCCTATGTGGCTTTTTAATTTTAAAATTAAAAAAAAAAACTCATAAATTGACATGTGGATATTATTTATTTAAAAAATATCATAAAACGACAAATGTCAAAACTCATTGGAGATTGACATATGGTAAAAAAAAACTTTCATTTATTAGAGAGGAATCAAAATGAATGATTATAGTGGTTGTACATTTGTTATTTGAAGAAGCTCATGCCTATGAAATTGTCAAAATCTATCCTCCATGGTCTCAACAAACTTCCGCATTTGTCTTCCTTGTTACTATATATATACTAGCTAGGTCTAGCATTAAGTAATACTTTGTTCTAAAAAATTTATATTTGAATATATATCGTTGATAATACTAAAAATGGAACTCAAAATAAAATATCATGCATATATTTACTTCTTTTGAGCCTTAAAATATCAAAGCATATATTTGACCAACTGTGATAGGAAAATTGAAAAATAAAAGTCAAATTTCAGTTATTAATTTTAACAGATATTATAAATCATGTAGAACATTATAAAGCAAAACGTCATGCTAGAAAATGATTACCTCAACATGGTAACTATGTATTGGTGTCATTTATTTCGAATTTTCTATTCTTTCTTGTCCCGACTAAATAAACATTCAGAAACCCCAATGGAAGCCCCTGACATCAATCAAGAAGCAAAAAGTGTCAAATAATAAGCATATGATTTCATAATGAGTAAATTACTGAAATCGTCCCTATGGTTTGGTCAAAATTGCATATTTGGTTCCTAACTTTTTTTTTTGCATTCGGATCGTCTCTATGGTTTGATATTGTTGCGTTTTTTGTCCCTATGGTTTGGTCAAAATTGCACGTTTGGTCTCTAACTTTATGTATATAAGGAACAAAAAACGCAACAAAATCAAACCACAGGGACGATCCGAGTGCAAAAAAAAAAGTTAGGAACCAAACGTGCAATTTTGATCAAACTATAGGGACGATTTCAGTAATTTACTCTTTCATAATATTTAATATTTTTTGAATATGACTACAAATACTATTATCATAATAAAGATCCAACTCTTTTTTTTCTAATGAAGCAATTTAGGATTTTGTGTGTAACATTCCGTTTAAAATTTAATTAAAAAAGTAAATAAATATTAAACCCTTAACCCGAGATGTAAATCATATTATTTTATTGTAACCCTACATCCTTAATATTTAACGAGGTGTTGGTTTCGGGGAGTTAAATTATATAATTTGGACTTTTGGGGGTTAAAAGTGTAATTCCAGGATTTATTTTGTAAAAAATTCTGAAGGCTGAGGGTTGTTTGGTAAATTATGGAATCAAGTTGAAAGGATTTGGGAGGGAGGGGCTGAAGGTGTTATTATGAGCAAATATTTCAAATGAACGGGTATAACCCGTCACCTCCTTTCATCTAAACCCTAAACCTAGTTCAAGTACAGCCGCTACCCTACTCCTATCTCCAGTCACCGCCGCTGCAGTGTCGAGTCCTTACCATCGTCGTGAGCCGCCAAGCGAGCTGAGCACCATCGCTGCTATTTTGCTGTCGACGAAGATGTGATTCAAGGTCGACGTAGGAGCCGTTGTTGCCTCTATCTTCTCCGGTAATGGCGAACCCTCCCCCCTCTCATTCTTCTATCATTTCCTCATGTTCTTCGCCATCGTCGCCCCAACGGCTATCATATTTTGATGATATCCTCTTCGATCACCGCAAACCACCATAAGAGTAGTGGTGTTGTGTGTTCGTACTTCATCCTATGTCGTTGTTGTGTGTGTGTGTGTTTCAGTTGTTACCGCGGGTGTGTGGATGAGTTGTCGGCTGGAAAACGCATGAAGACCACCATGGCAGCCAACCATGGTGGTTGCCGCCCATGTTACTCCTTCTGCCACCACCAGCCACCGTGAGAGGTGGCTATGTGTGTGAAATGGTGTTATGTGTGTTCTTATTTTAGTTGAAGTTGTTTTTAGGTGTTGCTTGACCGGAAACTAAAGAAAAGCCTGCAGCCACCACTTTGGGTGGCTGTATATATATATATATATATATATATATATATATATATATATATATATATATATATATATATATATATATATATTTGTGTGTGTGTGTTTGGGCGGATGTTTGAAATGCTTTATCATAGTCTTGGCCTAAAATCATAACCATCACCACTGTGAGGTGATGGCTGCCGCCGTAAACCACTATTGACCACCACCGCACGGGGTGTTAGTGGGTGGTGCCCAACTCATTAAAGTCTAATTAACCTAATTGGCTAGTATTTTGTTTAGAAACCCTAATTAGGGTTTAAAAAACCCTAATGTCATGAAACCCTAATGTTGGAATTTGTCGGGACCTACATCGAAACTATTTATTAAACTTAAAATATTAATTAATAATCCTTTGCAATTAACTTAATGCAATATGGGAATTAATGGATTAAGTCCTTAATGGGTTACGTGTTCTTATTTAACCTTAATCGTCATTTTATGTGAAAACCCTAATTTTGTTTGGGCTTTAAGTTAGGCCTTCCTTTTGGTCTTAAGTGTTTGGGTCCTTGTTAGGCCATCTAAGAACAAGTGTATGGATATGATATGTGGATGGGCTTTAGGGTAAGGCCTATGTAAGGGGTGTCGGCCTAATTTGGAAAATTGGGCCATATGTTGGGTATGGGTTCATTGTTTGGCTTTAGAGTGTGAGTTTGGACCTTGGGTTTGGATCAAGCTAGGTTGGGTGTAACGACCCAACAATACAGTCTAAAAATTTCGTTTGAAAAACATTACTTAAACCACGATTGTCAATCCATAACATTAAATCAGAGTGTTAATTTAAAACATATTCTTATTATCAGAGTAAAGCATCCCAGGCTTGACTAACTATGGTGTGTGCCATGCGATCATCCCAAGCTCCTCCCTCTACTACCGGAAGTATCTCAAACCAAAACTGAAAACTGTAAGCATGAAGCTTAGTGAGCTCCACCAAACGACCACACACCATACAATAACATATAAAGCAACTACTGGGCCTTGCCCACTGCATCAGACCGAAATCCGGAAACTGCATCGGACCGAAGTCCGGAACTAACCACAGCATTGCCCTCTGCATCGGACCGAAGTCCGGAAACTGCATCGGACCAAATTCTGGAACTAACCAGGGTCTTGCCCTCTGCATCGGACCGAAGTCCGGAAACTGCATCGGACCGAAGTTCGGAACTAACCAGAGCCTTACCCTCTGCATCGGACCGAAGTCCGGAAACTGCATCGGACCGAGGTCCGAAACTAACTAAACATAGAATAACATAATCATAACTACTAGCATAAACACATATACTGCATACTGCATCGGACCGAAGTCCGGAACACATAACACACATACATGCTTGAGTCACGAAGACATCAAGCACATTGAACTACTACATCGGACCGAAATCTGGAACTTCTGCTAACTAAACGGGCGGGCATTGTGGCCGTAGACCCGTTCCTACTAGAAGGAAGACTCACATGTACTGCTGAACTCTGCTGATAATCCTTTAGCTGCTATTCGACTATTCTCTGAAGCGCTGCTCTCTTAGCTCTCCTAGCTACCAACACCAATAATAGAACTTAGCCTAAACTGTCCTCCAGAGGTCAACTAAGTCAACTCTGGTCAAGGTCCTGGTCAAAGTCAACTTTCCAGTTGACCCGACTCGCCGAGTTGTTCTACCAACTCGCCGAGTCCATGCCCCTCTATCTTCAAAACAACCCTGACTTCACTCGTCGAGTCTGGCAATAACACGACGGGTTATCCTTCAACTAACACTTCGGGACCATCTTCAACCAACTCGCCGAGTTCATCTTCGAACTCGTCGAGTTCATCATCATCGCATGAAACTCTAGGCTTTGACTCGCCGAGTTGTATGAACAACTCGTCGAGTTCATCTTCATACTAAGAAGATTGTCTTGGACTCGTCGAGTTCCTCATTGAACTCATTGAGTGTTATGATCTTCATAACCATTATGGGTCCTGACTGACTGAATCCTCCCTAACCTCACTCACTGATCCGACTTATAAACAAAAGGGTTTGGGTTTGCGACTCGACTCGCCGAGTCCTCCTTGTGACATCTCTACTCTGTCGATTTTAGTCCATCCCAACACCTCTAACTCATAGATCTGGACTCCTTATGCTAGCATTGCACATAAAGTTTTTAACTTTACGTGCATGCAAGGTGTTATGAGGCTAGAACACCAAATCCAAGCTAATTATGAAGATCAAGGTCAAGAAATGGAACCCTAACTAGATAAAGCCAACAACTTTGAGCTTCCAAAGCTCAAAGTGTCCAGATCTACTGTCCAATCCATCCTCAAAGGCTTATCACCCAGATTCTAGTTGGAAATTGTCCAATTGTGACAAAAAGGCAAGCTAGAAAGAGATCTATCAATTGAAAGCTCAAGATTCAGACTTTTACCTCCTAACAGTTTCCAATTCGATTATGGAGGATGGATCTACTCTTCCTTCCTTGCCCTTTTCCCTCCAAGCTTCCAAGATGCACTCCAATGGCCCTTAATCTTCTTCAAAAGCTCAAACAATGGAGTTGGGTGGCTAGGGTTTTGGGTTCTGGACGAGAGAGGCTTAGAATGAACCCTAGGGAAGAGAATAAGACGCTTAAATAGGGTACCAAGTCCCGGAATTAGGGTTTCCCAACCTAGACCAGACTCGCCGAGTCCACTCACCGACTCGTTGAGTCGATCACTTACTCTTCTACACGGAACCCGCTCCGACTCGTCGAGTTCTTCCTTGAACTCGACGAGTTTACTCCTTTGACTAAGTGCTTTTCTTTCCTTTCTTGGTCTTTCAGATTCTGGGTGTTACATTGGGGATAAAGTAGTCTTTTACCCTAAGTATGGATTTATGGTGATGCATTAGAACCCAATTATTAATTAGGTGTTGTTTTGATATTGACAGTTCGGGGATTTACCAACCAGCAACTAGAGTTTTATCAGTAGGACTTCAACAGTGTGAGGTGAGTCTCCTCGCTGTTTGTATGGATCGAAGGCACCAATGTTGGCCCATTTAGTTTATGTATAGTAGGAAGACCTGGGGGTTAGCCCTAGGCATTATGTATGAAAGACCAGGAGGCGGCTCCTGGCAAACTGTATGCAAGACCAGAATCTTAACTCTAGCAAGTAATTGGTTAAGTAGTATAGTTTGTATGCTAGTTGTCTTTGTGATTCTTGCATGGAAGACCGGGAGGTGGCTCTTGGCACTTGTCTGTAATACCCAAGGTTATGGCCCCCGGCCTAGCAAGAAAGACCACGAGGTGGATCATGCCATAATGACAATACTATGTGCGGCACATAGCACCTTTATTTATTATGATATATGTTTGATATGTATGGCTCATGGTTATGTATGGTGTCACACCCCCAAACCATAACGACAGAAACATTCGGGGCGGATGACGTCATGTACAGTATCATAACAATTGAATAATAGTAATTAAAGCAACACAACCATCATATTGAAAATATATAATTTACACTGTGTTCAAAACATTGTTTGTTTGATGCCAAAACTAAAGCAAAAACTAAGACGTAACGCTACTATGCTCCGTCTTCTTGAAGCATGTGTGGGTACCTGTCTACTAATTTCTCGAGAATACATGTGGTTTGAAAAAGTGTCAACATTTAAGTTGGTGAGTTCATAAGCATTTTGTATGTAAAAGTATGATCTTTGCTCCTTGAAAACGTTAGTGTGTTCATCCAGAAAATCCAATATTTTCTATAAAACGAGTTTGTAAGCCAATGTTCGTAAAATGATAGTGTTTGTTATGCATAAATTCTATAATACAAAGTTCTAATTTATGTAAGTGGTGTGGCCCATACTGCTTTCTCTTATGATCAGTTAGTGTATACAAGTTATATATAATCAAGATCGAACAGACAGTCGAATGAGTGACTCTGCCCTAAACCCACAACCAAACAAGGAACATGATCTAATGCTAAATCACACATTCTAATGCCTATTGGATCTTCATTATATATAACCCTAACATATACGCTAAGTAATCATTGAGTTAACAATAATGGCCCTTTCATAAATGTAAGTTGCACTGTACTAGGAAAATAATATATTGTAGTTGTATTTGTATGTAATCCCTTTAAACGTATGTTTCTAGAGATGTAACCCTTGTTGTATTGAGAAGTCGTGTAATATAGTTTTATTATTATATAAAACTATTTGAAGGTATCTTTGCCCCGTAAACCAAATGTAAAGTTAATGCTCAAATGAGACTATTTGAAAATATATATTACTCCGTAAAATGTGTCATTGTTTTCTCCATGTGAGTTCTTATAACCATATTATGACCTAAGATGGCTTGAACACGACGTTCTTCAAGCGTCGGAAGCGTTAGCGACATTTTTCACCCCAAACCTGTCGGTCCAACTATAGCTAACAGTCAGGGTGTGGGATTGTCAGTCCTATATAGATCTATACACAGATATCTCGCTCTCCCTACAAGATACTCCGGTTATAAGTCAGGACTTTCGTTGGTACTTAGGTAAGGACTTGAAGACTGTCTCACAAATTTGCTTTAACGAGTTTACGAGTAATGAACTGAAAAACCCTTTAGTAAATGAAAATATAACTTTTCCATAGAAAATTTAAAGTGTATAATAATTATACTTTTAAACAATTATTTATGTATTGTATCCTGAAATGGTGAAAATAATGTAAATGTTCCATAAACTATACCCATTATAGTTTATATAGTATGTTTTGTTGAAATGAAAACCTTTGTATTTTTAACAATTTTATGTGTATATGTTCGTGAATATGAGATAAAGATATTTCATGTATTATTATGTTTAAATATAAACAGTAATAAAAATATGGGTGAAAATACCCTTTTACTCAACGGGTTATAAAGGGGTAAAGCTTCGTAAACTGTATTTATATAGTTTATCGTAGAAATCAAGTTTCTATTTAATGAAAATGAAGTGTTTTGTATTTGTTTTTCATATCGTTATATTTTTATTGAAACTCTCGCAATAATATACGAGTTTGGTGGTAAAGTCATTTCATATATTTATCACTTTTCGTAAATATAGTAACTAAATGAAATTGAATGGTTGCGATTTAAAGTAAATTTTATTGTGGGTTGTATTCCCCCCACCCCCACCCCTAAAAACATAGAATCTTCTTCTTCAACATAGCTTTTTCCTTTAGAGACAAGGGCTAAAGAACCCAAACTGGAAACCACACTTGTTTCCTTGGACAGTGCACTTTCATGGTGTTGGGTCGTGTTTTGTGTTATGTATTGCGTCTATTGGGCTCGTTAGCTAGTCCATTATGTATCTCCGGTATGGGCCTGTCCATCCGTGACTTTAGTAGGGTTTAGCTTATATATAGGTGCTTGCATGAACTTAGAAGGAAACGATAGAATAGAAGGATCAGAGAGTTATTATTCAGCAAGTTTATTGTTATCGTTCTTGTAACCCTAGAATCCTCTACAGTGGAAGTTCTTAGTCGAGCTCTGCTGAGGATTGTTTGATCTAATCATTCGACACATCTTGATCTATACTTGTGTTATTTACTGTTTTTACTTCATCGCATTACCTGTTAAGAAGATCTAATCGATCATCAAGTTACTTAATAACTTATCAATTGGTATCAGAGCAGGAGGCTGTGTAATTCATACACATCTTTTCTGTGAAAAAGGTTGCGACTAGGGTTATTCCGCATTAACTAATATTTATTGAGCCGTCATCCCATAATTGACGTAACTCAGCATTTATTTGTTTTGCCCTAATCTTATATATTACAAGTCTGATCTTTCAAACAAGTTATACGATCAAGCATGGACGAGTCACAATCAAATCCCATAAACATCTCAAACAGCATTGGATCAACGACGAAGATTCCCATCCTTTAAACCCAGGATTACGAAGTTTGGGCACATCACTTTGAAGATTATGTCATTGGATCTGAAGACAATGGATATCTTATTTGGGAAGCAATCGTGTCTGGACCATTCGCTCATTCAGCAACGTCTAAAATCATTAAAACTCAGAAAGAGTATAATGATCTGTTGAAGGACGTAAAAGATATTTCTCAAGACGAAAAGGATAAGTTTCAGTGCAATATTAAAGCATTGAGACTAATCAGATTCGCTCTTCAATCGGATACTTTCAGGCTAGTAAGTTAATGCAGCACTGCCAAAGAAATATGGGATAGGCTGCGAGAGTTATATTCCATAGACGAAGATCTGGAGCATTCCATTCAGACCTTACTTTTATCTGAGTTTGGCGAATTTAAGCAGAATCCCGAGGAAACTGTTACTCAGACATTCGATCGTTTCAATCATCTTCTCAGTAAGATGATTAAACACGATATTCAAAGGAAGTTGATTGAACAAAAAGTTACATTTTTTAATGGTCTTAGATCTGAGTGGAGAGCGGTTGTGTCCACTGTTAAAGCTCATGAGCAATTCAAATCATATTCATTGGCTAAACTGGTAGGGATTTTGAAATCCCAAGAAAAGATTGTCTTGCAGGAGAAAAATGTGGTTTCAAGCTTGGGTTCCTTGGCCCTTCTATCTAAAAGCAAAAGTATGGTAGAAGATGAAGATCTTAACTTATAAGACTATAACCTTACCTCTGAAGATTATGCAATGATGGTGTCAAATCCAAAGAGGTTTGTTAAGAAAAGGTTTCCTACCAATAAGAACAGAAATTGGCAGGGAAGCTATAGTTCTGAAAAAGTGAGGGAGGAACCGAAGGCAGAAGAACCAAAGAAAGAGCCGAAAGCTGAAGGAGATTCAGGTGTGAACTGCTACTACTGTGGAGGAAAGAACCACTATGCCAAAGACTGTGTCCTAAAGAAAATGGCAGAAAAGGATGAAGAAAAAGATGAAGAAGCTGTGTTGATGAAAAAGCTGGAAGAGATCAAGAGAAAGAAAACTACTGCTAACCCTTCTATGAATGCTTTAATTGTGCAGGGTTCGGTAGCAGATGATGAGTTCGGTGGCGTGGAGGTCTGGTCAACCGACTCTGAGGATAATGAAGTTAGAAAGCCATCTCATGGAAAAGCTTACGTTGCGAAAGGTGAAGGAAGCGGTGGAAAGTGTTTGATGGTGTCAGATGTATCTCAAATGAGGGGATACAACACAGACGGTGGGAATGAAGACACGAAGGAGCGAGAGGACTTGTGCTTCACAGCAAAACCTCTCAGCGTGCAGTTTAATGAGCTTGATGAATTAATCAAGAAGGTACAATCCATTTTTGTCTCATTCAAAGTCCCACAAAATTCATATGAAAAAGAATTAAAAATTGTAAATTCAAGAATCTCTCATCTAGACAACAGTTTAACTCAAACACGGGTCACCAATTCTAACCTAACTAACCAAATAAGCAGGGTGTCTTCAAAGAGTGAGGAACGGAGGATGTGGATAGAGCTGAAGGAGTCGGAGTTGATCAAATCCAAAGACGAAAACATTTATTTACAAAGAGACAATTTAAAACTTTTGAAACAAAGAAATGTATTTTGTTTGATTGCTAAGCGTCTTTATTCTAACATCACTCAACTTCATCTTAACTGTGAAATAGGACAGCAAATTCATCGCATGATTTTGCCCTTCCTTGAGTTTAAGGAAGATGAAATTGACACTGAAGCATATAATTGCGAAAGTGTAGTTTCGTCTGAGGATGTAAATCCGACTTATATGTATGGTCTAGACAAAATCAAATCTTTCATAAAGTCCAAGGACCATAAGGACATGCTGAAAAATATTTTGGATGAAAATGATAAAATGAAACTAAGAATCGAAACCATACAAAAGTTTGACTCATTGAATGCCAAATTGAGCTCAGAAAATAAAATTGATGTTGAAAATGCATCTTAGCTTAATGAGGATGATGATATGAGTGAAATTTTTGTAGAGGATGAAGTTGACTGTTCTGAGTTTGTCAAGAGCGAACCCGAAAACCACAAAAATCTTATTTCAGAAAATTCTGTGGAGTTTGCTCGTCTGTCCCAACAAAAGTCCCCGATCCTTGAAGAAAAAGTTGTTATATACCAAAAGGTAAGGACGACTCCAAATCAGGTGTATAAGGTCACAGGAGTAACCGAACATCAGACAGCCGAACTCACGGCCATTGTAAATGAAGATAATGTTGATGGTTGTGATGAGTTCTTCTGGTCCGCCCCTATCGATAATGATGACGAAACCGTTGGTCTGTCGGAGCGAACGTCCTGGAAAACCAAAGGCAGATATGTGCCAGAGCCACTAAACATGCTTGACAACTTCGACGTGCCAAGTACTAGTGGTACAAAAGAAGTTCCTGAAGAAAAAGGAGTTCCTGCAGAAGAAGTCACTCCTTCAAGCGAAACATCATTAGTTCAAAGTGAACCGGCTGACAAGAAGCAAAAGCAAAAAGCCAATATCCATCGACAGCCGAAGCAAGTGAAGGATCAGAAGCAGCAAAGGAATCAGAGATACAAGAAAAATCTCTCTGAACGAAAACATTTTTGGCGATCTCAAAACGCCCATTTCTCTTATCATGACAGAAATTCAAAGTCAGAGAAAAGTGTTGTTAGGCAGCAAGAAAGTAATAATAACCGAAATGAAAGGTTCGGTTCTGAGGATCATAACAACCGAAGGGAAAGGTTTGGTTCAGAGAACACCAGCTACCGAAAGCATAAGTTCGGTTCCAAGAGCAAAAGCGACCAAAGTTCGAGATTCGGTCCTACAAATGACCAAAAACAAAAGTGTCACTCAGGACCTCAAGTCAATAAAACTTCTCAGTTTAACTTCTCTCGTTCTAATTCTTCTAATTCCTCTCAACCTCATTCTAAATCCAATTCTGTTCATACTCAAAATCCAAAATCTTCAACAGATTTGAAAGGAAAATCGAAGGTTTCCTCAGTCAAGACTGATCAAAATCATTCCAAAGTCCAAATGTCTAAACCTGAATCCCAACCGACCGTAACAAATCCCAACAAAATTAAAGTTTTCACCATTAAAAAGAAAGATGAAACAACTTTAATAAAAAGAATATATCTTGTTGACATCTCTCTTACTATTCCTGTTCCTGTGAAAGGCTCACGTGGACCCAAGAAACTTTGGGTTCCTAAATCTGCTTAATTTTTGCAGGTTATCAGTGACGAGCAGTTTGACGAAGAATGGTATATTGACAGTGGCTGCTCACGTCACATGACAGGAAGGAAGGAAGAGCTGAGGGAATTTCAGTCTCTTTCAAACGGGGGAAATGTCAAGTTCGGGAACAACTCATTCGGCACGATAAAAGGTTATGGAATGATAACAAATGGAGATTTCACGATTAGAAAGGTTGCATACGTTGAAGGACTACAACACAACCTCATCAGTGTATCTCAGCTCGTTAGAGGTACCGGTCTCAAGGTCTCATTCGACGATGAGGGTTCGGAAATAATAGAGAAGAAAACAAAAAGAGTGATTCTCAAATCGGAGCGCAAAGGCGAAATGTTTCCTCTCAATCTCAAACCTATCAAAGGAAATCCAGTTATCTGCCTTTTGTCCAAAGCACAATCTGACGAAAGCTGGCTGTGGCACCGAAGGCTCTCTCATCTCAACTTCAAGGATATCAACAAACTTGTCACAGGAGGTCATGTTAGAGGTCTTCCGTTGCTCAAGTTCGATCGCGAACATTTATGTGCTGCATGTGAAATGGGGAAGCAGAGTCGTCAAAGTCACCCATCGATTGTAAACACTAAAGTTGTTGAACCACTAGAGTTAATTCACATTGACTTGTGTGGTCCATCATCTATCGAAAGCATTGGTGGCAGCAAGTATATTCTTGTCATTGTTGATGACTTTTCACGTTTTACATGGGTGTTCTTTCTGAAGCACAAATCTGAAGCAACTCTCAAGCTAAAGATGTTTATCAAGCAGGTTGAAGTACAGCTGAGGAAAGTCGTTCGCAACATCAAGAGCGACAATGGGTTGGAGTTCAAAAATAAAGAATTCGAAGACTTCTTGGCAGAAAAAGGAACCAGTCACAACTTCTCAGCTCCCTACACCCCTCAACAAAACGGGATTGTCGAAAGACGAAACCGATCTTTGTGTGAGGCGGCCCGAACCATGCTAAGTTTTGCTTCTTTACCTTTATACTTTTGGGCTGATGCTATTGCTGCAGCATGTTTTACGAAGAACAGGTCCTATCTCAATAAACGCTTTAATCTCACTCCTTATGAGATCATCAACAACAGGAAGCCAAATGTCAAATTCTTCCACGTATTCGGCTCACGGTGTTTCATCTTCAACTCTAAAGAACATCGTAACAAGTTCGACGTCAAAGCCGATGAAGGGATTTTCCTGGGATATTCTCTCACTTTGAAAGCCTATCGAGTATTAAACAAGCGTTCGAGGAAGACAGAAGAAACTTATTATGTGACTTTTGATGATAGCTATGTCAAAAAGCTGAAGGCCTGTGAAGACAAAGTTGGAGAAATTTTTTCTCAAACAGGCCAAGTCACAGCCTCGATTGCAAATCTGTTTGAGAAGTTTGTTGAGTTATTCGATGAACCAGAGAAGGCTACTCTCTCGGAAGCTAGTGCAACAGACAACAAAGTAGATCATCTGAAGCAACTCATCGAAGATGCTGCCAAGCAAATGAATGAAAGAGGATCAAGTCCAAACGACCCGCCACAACACGGTGCTTCAGTTGAGGGGGATAATCCACCTTCTTCTTCACAGCCGGGCTCACATGTTGAGGGGGAGAACTGTTCTTCAGCTGCTCCCGAAAGCCAATCTGCACCCGAAAGTCCTGTGGTACCCGAAAGCTCAACACCACCCGAAACTCTTGTAGCTCCGGAAAGTCAAGATAAACTTGAAAGCTCATCGGTCGAGGGGGAGAAAGCCGATATGTCTTATGACGATGATAGTCAATCTGAACTAGAAGAGATGGTAAATGTTGAATTGGATCCATCCTATGATCCAAATTACCCTCCTCTTGTCAAATGGACCAGAGATCATCCTGTTTCACAGGTTGTCGGTAATGTCTCTGAAAAGGTCCTGACCTGATCTCAACTAAAGGCAAAGCAAACCTCCTTATTTTCAAAAGTAGAGTTCTGTATGTTTAACTCCTTTGTCTCAAAAGTTGAACCAAAGACAGTTAACACTGCTCTTGATCACTCCGATTGGGTTCAAGCTATGCAAGACGAACTTAATGAATTCAAAAGAAATAAAGTTTGGCGCCTCATTCCAACTCCTCAAGATGCCTCGGTTGTTGGTCTCAAATGGGTCTTTAGAAATAAGATGGACAAGGAAGGCAATGTGATAAGGAACAAAGCTCGACTAGTGGTGAAAGGATACTGCCAGGAGGAAGGAATCGACTATGAGGAAACTTTTGCTCCTATGGCTAGGCTGGAATCTGTTCGAATATTTCTTGCCTATGCTGCACACAAGAACTTTGAGGTCTACCAAATGGACGTAAAGTGTGCATTTCTAAATGGAGAACTCGAAGAAACAGTGTACGTGGAGCAACCTCCTGGATTCGTCAATGAAAAATATCCCAATCACTGTTATATTCTGGACAAAGCGGTATATGGACTGAAACAAGCACCGAGGGCCTGGTATGAAACGCTAACCAAGTTTTTAAAGATGTCCAAATTCAAACAAGGTTCGGTTGACCCAACCTTCTTTCGTAAGAAGGAATGTAACCACCTTATGATTGTTCAAATCTATGTCGATGATATCATCTTTGGCTCAACGAATCCTAGCTTAACGGCTGAATTCAGAAAGCTGATGGAGACTAAATTTGAAATGAGCTCAATGGGTCCCATTAACTTTTTTCTTGGTTTAAATATTAGACAGGGACCCGACGACATCTTTATTAACCAGGAAGCTTACACCAAGACTCTCCTTGCGAAATTCGGCATGATGGGAGACTCAAAGGTTAAAGTTCCAATGGCGTTCGGCACCAAGCTCACTCCATCCTTGGATAAGCCAGCAGTCGATATTACGTTATATCGACAAATGATCGGTTCTTTAATGTACCTTATTGCTAGCAGGCCTGATATAATGTTTTCTGTTTGATACTGTGCTAGATTTCAGGCAAATCCTCGTGAACCTCACATGCTTGCAGTGAAGAACATACTCCGGCATCTCAAGCGAACTACCTTTCTCGGCTTATGGTATCCATCCAACTCAGGTTTCTTCGTTCAAGCCTATTCAGATGCAGACCCTGGAGGTTGTGGACTAGACAGGAAAAGCACCACTGGAGGCTGCCAATTCCTTGACGGGAAGTTGGTTAGTTGGCAATCAAAGAGACAGACCTGTGTATCTATGTCTACCGCTGAAGCAGAATACATCGCAACTGCCTCCTGTACATCTCAAGTGATTTGGATCCAAAGCCAGCTCCGGGACTATGGAATCAATATGAAAAAGATCCCACTATATTGCGACTCTGAAAGTGCAATTAGGATCTGTCATAACCCAGTGCAACACTCGAAGACCAAGCACATAGCACTGAGGTATCACTTCATTAAGGATCATGTGGAAGATGGGAATGTCGAAATTCACTTTGTTCGAACCACTGACCAACTGGCTGACATCTTCACCAAAGCTCTTCCTGAAGCATCTTTCAACAAAATACAACAAGGGCTAGGTATGATGGAATCGGAGTCAGTACCAAAAATTACCTCTCAAGATCAAAAGTAAGAAGCGAAATAGACCAAACGTTCGGGTTCGGGTCTTGTGCTCATGTACCGAAATGAACCGAACGCTCGGGTTCGGTTGTATCATCTGATCTTCGTTTATCACTCAAAGGTAATTTCTTTTGGTTGTATATCTTATGTATAATTTTTCCAAATTCATTTATCTTATTGTCAAAGTTATTTTCTTTTTCAAACCTATTTTCTTTGGCAACCGAAATAAACCGAACGCTCGGGTTTGGTTCCAAAGTTTTTTTCAAACGAAATAGACTGAACGCTCGGGTTCGGTTCCAACATTTTTTTTGTATAATTTTTTTTTATGTCTTATTTTTTATTTTATTTTATCAAAAATTCCAAAAACCAATTTTTTTTAATTCAATTTTTTTTATATAAATTCAAAAACTCCAAAACAATTCTTTATTGGCTCTTATTTTTTTATTTTTTTTTTGTCTACTTGTGGGTAAATCATTTCACTAGCTAAATGTCCCTAGAAGCATGCTGCTGTATGTGTCCAAAGCCTCATCTGATTCTGAATAATAGCCTTACTGACTTGGTACAAACAAACCTTGTCTTCCCAATTAGGCTATCATATTTATTCTAATCATGAGCTACCTAACTCTCTTCTCACATGAGATAAGAGTTTTCTGCTTGGTCCTATTTTTTATAGCAGAGGTACTTTGGTTTCTTTATACCATCTACATCATTTTTCTCCATCTCACTCGTTTCACAAACGTAACCCTTGAGACTCTCAGACATTACCACTGTGGTTTATGGTTGCACAATTTCTGTGTTCATGATCTTAGCTTCGTGTCACTACGTGCTAAGTGAAACCCAAAATTCAATACCCATTATGCATTGACGGTGAACAATTAATTTGCTCAAGCTTTCACTAATGAATTGACGAACGTACAACATGAAATCTCTATTTTTTTTTTCTGAGTGATACCTATGAAATTGTTATGTTCAATAACATTTCTTCCCTTGGGATCCAGTTTTATTTTTTTTGAGATTTCACACATATATTAGTTTATCTTGCCAATTAAATTATCTCCAACCTACTTGTTCAACAGACTACATTGGTCTCACAAGTACTTCGTTCGATTTCTGTCTTATATCAAGATTAGAAACTCTGAATCGAAGCGAAAGCTACCCTCATAAGCCTAATTAAAAGAAGCCTTTCAACACTTCTTAATAAGTGTCTGATCGTTATTCAACGGGAAACCACACAAACACTTTAAAGTCTCTCTTGACTTTGAAGGAAGAGATTCGTGCCCGGGATCCACTGCTTCATGTCTTTATTGACATCACATCATCCCTCAAAAGTGTTGCTTTATTTCTTTTTCTTTTACACACTCAGCACGAAAATCTTTTTGATTTTCCAAAATTCTAGTTTCATTAATTCTAAGGAATTTTAATTGGGTTGACTGTTATCAAAAGTTGTGGTTAATATTGATCCACGTGGCGATTTTATTTTAAAGATGTCGTTTCATTCTAAAGGGATAAGATAACGAAATGATTTCAAATGGCGGGAGTCCAATTGATTTGATTTCAAACGGCACAACAGGGAACCGCGTGCGAATAGGAACCGTTTCATATCCAAACGGCGCCTGATGGGAAGGCGTGTAATTAGGGACTGACACTCTCTCTCATGCGTGATCATCGCCAGCGCCAACTGTCACGCATCAGTCACTTCCGAAAACTCTTCGTTTTTCGATAGAAGATTTGGAAAGATTTTTCTCTCTCCTTTACCCTCACTATAAAAGGCAGTGTAAACCACCATTTACCTCTTTACCGTGCCTGTATTTCTAGAGAGCCAGAAATCCTTCAACCTTCACTGTTCATCATCTCTTCCACTTTCTTCAAAACAATGGCAGATTCTTCTTCAGTCCACACAACATCCCACATCTTGCCCATTCGCCCACAGCAAAGCTTGATCATCGATTTAACCCCTCATTCGTATGACACATTCGTGGTCCCCATTATTGAATGCCTGAAGTTTTCTCCAATCGCTCCTGCACTTACCAGGGCTGAATCAGTTCCAATGGAGTTCCTATCACAAATCTTTGCCACCGCTCACTACAACAAGGTCGTCGACAGAATCTTCTTCGATGTATTTCAGCACAAGGCTTCGATTTCAAAGCAGCGGTTTTGCTCATTGTTAGGGTTTGACGCGGATTCTTCCAGGGTCAATCCGGAATCAATCCCCATGGGTCATTTGTTCAACATGTTCTACAACATGGGATACACGGAGGTGCTTACTACGGTGACGAAATTCAAGAAGTCGTGCCTACCTCCACAGTGGAATGGTATGTTCACTGTTTTGTTCAAGGGTTTATCTGAACGAAGTGCCGGGTCTGATGGAGCCAGTTGTTTATTTCTCTCCATCATGTATGGGATCTACAATGGCATCAACATGGACTACGGGTCAGTTCTTTGGCAACAACTAATTCAGAGTCTCTCCTCCATTTCCAGACACTTAGAGATCTCGTATGCTCAGTTCTGGACCATTATCACGAAATGGGTGATGGACAAGTACCACGTCCCCATTGTCGCTGGTGCTCCAATGTCTTCGATTGGTACCTTCCATACCACGAAGATTATTGTGTCGGATGCTTCTAAGTTTCCCTTCAACGGTTCTATCCCGAAAACCATGTATGGGGATGTTCCTGCTGATAGCCGGATCATTCAAACGTATAAGGAGTTCAGACGTTCTGGTCCGAGGGATCTTACTCCGGAGATGCTGAAATCAATTCATGATGCCGACAAGCCTGCTCCAAGAGGCAAGAAGGCTGATAAGGGAAAACAGGTGGCCAAGGGGCAAAAGGCCTGTCTCCAAAGAAGAGGAAACCCACCAGGGCTGCTCAGTCTCCACAGCAGAAGAGGAGAAAAACCCAACCAAGGCGAAAGCTGATTATCGCTTCCTCCTCAAGCGAGTCTGAGGGTGAGAGTTCTGATTCTGAAGGCTCTTAACGTGGTAACACTCCACCACGATCTCCAACACCTGAAGTTCATGTCTCTTCTTCTCCTATTTCCTCTCCACCTAAAACCATTCCTATTTATATTCCCCCCATAACTTCCACTACTCAAATACCACCTACTTCTATCCCAATACCATCACCAATTTTCACCAAAGCAACCACAACCACCACTGCAGATGTTAGAACCAACGTATCTGATACGGGGGTTTATACTGACGCACCAAAATCCACCCCAGCACTCGAATCCACACCTACACCCGAACAAACAACCCAACCCGAACCTACCCATACTACCGAACCACCAGCTTCACCACCACCATCTTCTCCTGGTCACGCATCAGAGGAAGACGAACCACTCCTTGGCGGGGAAAATATGACTTTTGACTCGGTCTACTATAGCCCGTTTCAAATGCAAAGTGATGACGATGATGACGCTCCTGTCACCAAAAGGCATCTCTAGGAGCTCCATGACAAAATTGACTCACTCATCGCCTCCTCTTCCACTTCTCAGTCATCCCTATCTGAAGCTACAGTTCAGAAAATTGTTGATGCTTTCTCCAAAGCTCAGCAAGCTTCACTTGATTCAGCCACCACCGCCATAGATGCCTCCACCAAAGCCTGTCAGGCTACGACCGAAAAAGTCGATAAACTATTCACTGATGCTTCTTCCCTGTTAAAGTCTTTACAGGAGAGTGCCAACGCCGCCAACACTACGCTGGAACCTATTGTCCACCAGCTGGCAACATCAGTCGCAACTGATTTAAAGTCCTTCGCTTCTCTTCGTCAAACAATTTCTGACGACAACTCAGCTTTTCGAACAACCATCGAAGAGCGTCTCTCCAAGCTTCAAGAAGATTTGGCTGCCGAGAACACTCTCATGGACGTTCTTGCAAAGAAGACTACCGCTCTGAAGTTCAAGATCATTCAACTCTCCAACTCTCAACAGGAGATTGAATCTCTTCGATTTGAAAGAGAAGTAATAAAATCGTGTGTTTCGGATGTCCACTCTGCTATCTCAAACATCCTAGAAGCACATGATCCAATTCTCAACTACACTGTGAGGCGTGACCTTGCAGAGAAGCTCGCTCCCGCCCTCTCCCTACTTAGCAAAATTGAAGGGCTCCTTGATTTCGTGTCCATTCCGAAACAAAGGGGGAGAGAAGGAAACAATGTCTCAACCACCTCCTACTTCAGCAACTCACACAACCGAACCTGCTCCAGTAGGCCAAGCCTCCGGTTCTGGTGTGAAAGACAAAGGCAAAAACATTGCTGAGGAGAGTGAAGATGATGATAAAGAGACAATTGCCGACATTCTCAAGCGGCAAAGTCGAAACAATGAGGCTGACATCAATGCTCGTGTGGCAAGAGAGGCTGAAGAAGCCGAACGTAAACAGAAGGAAGCCCACGACCTTCTTGAGAGCAGGAAAACTTTGTTTCCTTCCTGGACTCTTGAGAGGATGATTAAGGAAGCCATCGACACACCAAGTATCTTGTGGCTGGAACCTGTGATCTCTTTGGATCGTTCCAACACTGTCGACTCACAGTTCGACATGCCACTGACCCGAAAGGCGTTTATCTTTCATGCCTTTGACAACGTTGCAGAGTTCCCTCATCCTCATCCACATGTTGATCAGGACTTAATCAATTTCTATCTGAAGGCTGCTCAACCCCAATATCATACTTGGAGCGCTCAGAAAATTGTCAACGTTCGGGTCTTGAAGCCGTACAGTGAAGGTAACTTCATCAACGTTCGGTTCAAGGTACTTCGGGGATCTGCCAAAACCAAACATGCTATTTCCCTTGCAGATCTTCCCAACCTTAATCCCCATGATTGGATTATCTTGCACAATATCCTCCTCACCAACGAAGCTGAATACGGTCCAATCATCGACCATTTCAAGAGGATGCTCTTGTGCTACATCATGGAAGTTGCATTGATGGATCAGGAGATTGCGAGCGTATTTAAGAAGAAACCTACAATATCTCCTATTGGCTCTGCCAATGATCTCAACCTAATGCAGATGGGGAAGATTGACTCGAAGAGGAACTCGGTCATGTTTACCAGGAACGAAGGACAGAAATGTCTTTTCGCCTTGGCAGACAAACATCTATACACCACTGCCTGTTTGGAGCACGTTTTAGGGATCATCCACAGATGCAAGCAGAACACAACGGACGATGTCAAGTACTTTGATGATATGATTTAATGGTACATTCAGTTCAGACATAATATTCTTGCTCTTATCACACGTCTGTTTGATACTATCAAGATGGCTCCCGCTGCTGGCCCAAGCAAGAAGAAGAAGTAGTCTCGCTCCAATTTGACGCAAAGGGGGAGATTGTTGGGTCGTGTTTTGTGTTATGTATTGCGTCTATTGGGGTCGTTAGCTAGTCCATTATGTATCTCCGGTATGGGCCTGTCCATCCGTGAGTTTAGTAGGGTTTAGTTTATATATAGGTGCTTGCATGAACTTAGAAGGAAACGATAGAATAGAACGATCAGAGAGTTATTATTCAGCAAGTTTATTGTTATCGTTCTTGTAACCCTAGAATCCTCTACAGTAGAAGTTCTTAGTCGAGCTCTGCTGAGGATTGTTTTATCTAATCATTCGACATATCTTGATCTGTACTTGTGTTATTTACTGTTTTTACTTCATCACATTACCTGTTAAGAAGATCTAATCGATCATCAAGTTAGTTAATAACTTATCACATGGGATTTCAAAATTCCCACCAGTTTCGGCAGAGAATACAATTTGAACTGTTCATGTGCTTTAATAGTGGATACAACAACCATCCATTCGGGTCTTAGACCGTCCATGAAAGTGACCTTTTGTTCAATAACCTTCCTTTCGATCCCATGATTTATCATCTTACTTAAGAGATGATTAAAGCGATCAAAAGTCTGAACTAGTTTCTCTTCGGGCTTCTGTTTGAAATCACCAAATTCAGAAAGCAAAAGAGTTTGAATCGAGTGTTCCAGATCTTCATCAGTGGAATACATTTCTTTTAGCCTGTCCCATATCTCTTTAGCAGTAGCGCACGAACTTACCAAACGAAACGTATCTGACTGTAGAGCAAACCTAATCATCCTCAAGGCCTTTATGTTGCATTAAAACTTTTCCTTCTCGTCTTGAGGAATATCTTTGACATCGTTAACAAGCTGATTGTACTCCTTCTGAGTTTTGACAATCTTTGAGGTGCTTGAGTGAGCAAATGGTCCAACAGTGATTGCTTCCCAAATCAGGTATCCATTATCCTCCGATCCAATCACATAATCTTCAAAGTGATGCGTCCAAACTTCATAATCTTGAGTATATAAGATTGGAATCCTTTTCGTAGAACCAATGCTGTTGGAGATGTTGATTGGATTGGTTTGAGAATCATCCATGGACATTGTAATGATGTTTGATCAATTACCTATTTAAAATCAGACTTGTAATATATCGTTAGGGTTAGATCGACGATTAATGAGATACGTCAATATGGAATGACGGCTCAATTAATATCAATCAATGCGGAATAAAAACCCTAATAACTTCTTCGACAGAAGAGATGTGTATGAATTACACAATCTCCTGCTCTAATACCAATTGATGAGAATAAATATGAGATCAATTAGATCTTTCACAGGTAAAAATATGAAGATCAAACAAGACAAACACAATAATAATATGAACACATAATAGAATCAACGTTGTGCTTATGATTCAAATATAGTCACGCCTCAGCAGAGCTCGATGAAGAACTTCCACTGTAGAGGTGAGCTAGGGTTTACAAAAACTTAATGAGAAAAATAATGAAAGCATTAACTACAAATATTGCATGCATGCAACTTGAATACTAAACCCTAGAACAAAACATGCACGGTTGAACAGGCCCAATACCGGCAACCAAAACTGGGCTAAGGACCAAGCCCATGACGCAACATAATAATCCCAACAGTGATACAAGAACTTCGGATAGTTTTGCCATTTCAACAGGGTCGAAAATATCATCATAATTTACTTCAACCAGGTTTACAGGACCTGAAGAAGCATGAATGTCGCTTTCCATGATGGCAGTGGTTTCAGTAGATGGAGGGGTGTTGCGGATGTAAGAGTCATCGAACTTCACATAAAAACTTTTAATGATTAGCCTTATACGTATGATGGGAACCCGATATGCAACCTTATTTGTGGAGTAACTGAGAAAGATGTCTTCATCAGACTTCGGTGCAAATTTGTTAAGCTGATCATTGTTGTTGATCACAAAACATCTACACCCAAAGATGTGAAAGAAACGAACATTTGGCTTTCGGCTGTTGAGACCCTCATATGGTGTCTTGTTGAGGTGTTTGCACACAGTGCTTCAGTTCTGAACGAAGCATGTGGTTGCTACAGCTTCAGCCCAGAAGTAAAGAGGAAGATGTGCGAAGTTGAGCATGGATCTGGCTGCTTCAACAAGGGTGTGGTTCCTTTGCTCTACTACACCATTTTGCTGAGGTGTATATGGAGCTGAAAAGTTATGAGAGATACCTTTTGACACCAAGAAGTTGTTGAGAGGATGATTAGTGAATCCAGTTCCATTGTCACTGCGGATGCGTCTTATAGGAAGCTTGATCTGGAGTTCTATTTCTTTGATGAAATTTATTAGAATATGTGGTGTTTCGGATTTGAGTCTGAGAAAGTAAGTGAAGCGAGTGAAGTCATCAACTATAACTAGTATATATTTTTTATGATGGAGACTGGCTACGGTTGATGGACCACAGAGATCAATGTGGAGAAGTTCAAGTGGTTCAGATATAGAGGAGTCAATCACCATAGGGTGACTTGCTTTTGACTGCTTACTACATTCACAAGCAGGACATAGAGTGTCATTGCTGAACTTGAGAATGGGAGACCTCTGACCAATTCTTCAGTGACTAAGGTGTTGATGTATTTGAAGTTGAGATGAGCGAGCTTGCGGTGCCATAACCAGCTAACTTTGGATACGGCTTTTGAGAGAAAGCACAGCTGCGGTTTACCAATGATGAGAGAGACATCCAGAGGATACATGGTGCCTTCGGATCGTAACTTGATTAAGCAAGTGGTTATATCACTCGTCATTATGTAACATAATTGATCATCAAATTCCACTCGATGGCCTGCCTTACATAGTTGGCCAACACTGATAAGATTGTGTTTAAGGCTTTCTACATAAGCAACCTTCTGTATTGAGAAGCTCCCCTTAGTGAGTACACCGTAACCTCAGATAATACCATTCGCATTGTTGCCGAATGACATTTCAACCATTGCAAATAGGCTTGAAATCCCGAAGGTATTCTAACCTTCCGGTCATGTGCAAGGAGCAGGCACTGTCGATCAACCATTCTTCTTCTTGATCCTCCTTGCACAAAGCCTATAGAAATTAAGTGGTTAATTTGGGCACCCAAGCGAGTTTGGAGCCCGGAGTCACATACGATGTATTAATCGATGCATGATGTGAAGTGGCAGGGACAGGTTTTAAGTCAACTTTCAAGCCTAGTCCTGGGTGTTTGAGATTTTTTGGAGTTTGTTGAGATTGTGGATAGTTACGAGTCTTTTGAGAACGATGAGATTTGTCATGAGAGAAGATCTTTTGACACTGACATTAACACGTAAAATTTTTGTCATTTCCCCTGACATTTGACTTAGTCTGAGGTTTTGAAGAGAAAGTATACTTTTGTCCAGTCCGAGGATTGTGAGATTTGACCTTTTTGTTTGTATGTTTTGAAAAGGTGTTTTTTGCAGGTGTGTAGACACGTGCAAGTCTTTTGTGAGATGATTTCTTAAACTCTTGAGGTGACCTTTTGAGTGCCAGAGTTGGTAAAATTCTTTTCCATTTTTGAGTTTTTGAAAGTGACATTGGAAGGGTTGGAGTAGGTAGAATACCTTTCCATTTTGGATTGTCTAAAGAATAGACCTGAAAACCATTTGATCGAACAGACTTATCCTTAGAGTCAGATGATTTTTGAGTGGTGTCAAAAACAGTGAACTCCTTCCTTTTTGTTTTCTTGGAAACAATTTTCTTGAAATGATAATTTGAGAAAACAAGTTTTTTTGGACTCTGTGACTTGGGACATTTCACAAATTTCTTTTGTTTTGAATGAATTTCCCGTTGCTTCCCATGGGAACGAAATTCTTCTTTAAAAGCTCTTTTTACATCGGTCTTAGGAGAGCCGCAGTCAGTGACATTTAATTGCGGTTTCCTTAAATATTTTGGAGATTTTGAAAAACAAGGGCTTGATTCGTCCGAACTGGAGAAGTCAGGACTTTGAGAACATTAACCAAATTCAAAATTTTCGATTGGTAATTCATGATTAATTGGTTCAATAGTCACATAACTTTTGACTATAGTCTGCGGTGTAGTGCTTTGGACAAGCGCAGAGTAAGTCTTGGTGGACACTTCAATGGGACATTTGATACAGGGTAATGGGACGGTGTGCAGTTCATGACTGCGGTTAGGAACACTACGGTCAGTCTACAGAGATAGGAAGTCTAATGAGACTTCAGGACTTTCTACAATAATTTCCTCATCAGCTACGGATGATGTCTGAGAATCAGAATAAACTATGTTATCAACATGATTAGAAAATTCAGTGAGAATTTCCTCGATAACACAGTTATTACTTAGATCATGGAGTTTACCAAAATGAGCTTGGATATCCTCAGGAAATGTTTTGTCATTGACTGGGAATAAGAAGTTGCAGTCTGGAGGGACATAGGGACGTTCCGGTGTGATCCGAGGTGAGGAGTCCGTTACGGTTGGGTATCCATTGGACCAACCCCAATTAAAAGTGTTATCAATATTCCCATTATTAACAAGATTCTCAATGGCCTCAGTTTCATTAAAAAGCTTTTCAATTAACAGATTTAAGCGTACAATTTCACTCTGTGCTAAATCTCTTTGATTTAAGGCTATTTCTAGTTGTGTTTCACTTAACATCCTAGCATCTTTTTCTAGCATCAAGTCCTTCTCTAACATTGCCATTTTGAGTCTCTTATTGTCCAAACGTCCTCTAACATGAAACATCTCCTGCGAAGCGATGTTCTTCTCATCTAAGGCTTTATTGTAGTCTATAAGGACGGCAACACATGTGTTATTGAGTGTGTCTATGAAAGGTTGACAATCATGCATGTTGTAATTTAAAGTTTGAATAATAAGTTTTACCTATTCCACAATGCTGAGAGTTCCATTTTTCGCCATATAGCAATGGTTCTTCTTTAGCTTGGTTGAGCCGTCTTCATCAGCAGTTGCTACCATACAGATCTTTCCTTTTCCTTTACTGTGATCGTCTTCGTCTTCATCTCCTGATGACCACACTTGATGATTCCTTTTCACTTCAACTTAGGCTTTTCCATTTTCTTTGTCTTCCAGTTCTTGAGCCATTCTGAGATAGAGGCTCTATCTTTCACTATGTTTGCCTTGCAATCCTTGGCAAAATGGTTTTCTTTGTTGCACTTGTGACATATAACAATGTCACTTTTGTCTTCTAAAGAGGTACCGGAGTCAGTTGATTGAGACTGCGGTGGTACGTCTTTAGACTGTGTTTGCTGAGGCTGCGGTGGAGGGAGAGCATTCTTGGTGGAACGAAAGTGATTGTTTTGAAAGTTGCGGTTGAAAGGTGGTCGATTGTATTGTTGGTTTTTACGAAATGAAGGTGGTAAGCGATTGAATTTTTGACTGATAAAGGCGATGGCATTCTGAAACTCTTCTTCATCTTCATATTCTGAGTCAGCTTCATATGACTGCGGCGGTGAGTCATACGAAGTGGGATAGGTTTGAGTGTGAGGTGATTGTGCTACTAGTGCAAGTGGACCTCCGAAGTATGAGCAGTCCTTGAGTAAAGTGGACTCTTGAGCTTGCAACTCTCCATAGAGCTTATAGAGGGACAACGAATGAATCTTCCTATCTCCTTGAACAATCATTTTGGATGTTGTCTAGTGTCTTCCCAAGGCATTAAGGAACTGTAGGTTTGTTTCATGATTGCTGCGGACGGTGCCCGCATTGGACGATTTTTTGACAATCAAGTTGAATCTCTTAAAAGAGTCTTCCAAACTTTCACCGGAGTGGGCTTTGAAGTTGTTGAATTCATTGAGTGTTGTAGTGAGCTTCTTGTCTTGAGCCTGCTCTGAGCCTTCGTACAAGTTTTTGAGAACATCCCAAATCTCCTTTGCTAATTTGTAGTTTATGATGATTTCGAAGTTGTCAGGAGCAACTCCACAAGAGATTTCATAAAAGGCAATAGCATCATTTTCCATCTTGTCTAGATCATCTTTGGTGGACGGTTCAAAGCTAGTTGACCTCCTCTTAGCCTTGCTGTGGCTCCATCAGTTTGGACTGGTGTGAGAACTGGAACATGTGGTCCTTCTTTTATAGAACGCCAAACATCTCTACCAAGTCGTCTGAGATATCTTTCCATCCTTTGAGACCAGTGATGATACTCATTCGCAACCAGTATTGGGGCCCGATTAGAACCACCAACAATGTTGGAGACATTCAGTGATAACGATTGTGCCATTTTGAAGATTTTTTTGTTTTTAGAAATGAGCTTCAGTGGTATAGAAAGCTCTTCGAAAAATCAGAGTTCCGATTTTCAAAAAGCAACCACTATGGCTCTGATACCAATTGTTGAGAGAGAAACTTTGAGACACACTTGAACAAATCGTTAGAACAAGTATATAGTGGAAAAGTTAATCTCGAAGGATCTGTTAGCTCAACAATAATATTAAGACTTAGAAGTTAGTGAGTTAGATGCGGAAAAGTAAAGAAATGTAAATGACAACAATTGTTATATCAAATATACACATAAGCAGATTCATAACAAGGAATGCATTCAAACCAAGTTAGTAAGTGAGATCTAGCTTAGTGATTAAGTCACAAGTGACTTGCTCCGAAGAGAGATGAGGATTGATTATGAGAGTAAGAAGATTTGATAAGTAAGATAGAATGAGAACTTTAAGATGTGTATTAGAATTTGAAGAGAGATTCACATCGGTACAGATTACATGAGAAATGAACTCTATTTATAGAGACAAGTTTACAACTCTAAGAGTAGCCATGCAAGGCATACAAGACATTAGAGTGTTTTATAGAAAAGACAAAATAAACTAAGTAGAGATAAAGATTACGGTGCTGAAGACTTCGGATGACTAGTTGATGATGAGATTGCTTGACTGCGGTGGCTTGGAGGTTGCGGTAGCTGATCTTTAAGAGGGTCACTTTTTTGATTCAACATATATATATATATATATATATATATATATATATATATATATATATATATATATATAAGCATGGTTTTCAATGACCATCATAGTTCTATTGCATTAGTTGATATGCATGGTATGTGGTATCTGGGGAACTCACTAAGCTTCGTGCTTAAGGTTTTCAGTTTTGGTTTCAGGTACATCCAGTTTTCAAATGAAAGAGCTCGGGGCGATCGCAACACATACACCCATGATTTCTGCAATATGTGATCTTTGGGATTAGACTCTGATATATTGTTTTATTTGAAATGTTTTTCAATGTGTTATAAAAGTTACAATATTGTTTTGGTTAAAATAAAAATGAAAATTTTACCCTAGATTTTTGGGATGTTACAAGTTGGTATCAAAGCCTTGGTTTGAGGGATTCGGGCATACTCTCGGGGGTGCCTGAACTCAAACTGAGGGCTTGATGAAATTTTAAAAAAATAGACACCTAATTACAAAAGAATTTCTAAGCAAAGAAAGGGATATGATGTGTGTAATTGACCGAACTCAAGTAAGTGGTTCCCAAAATACCAATACATGTTTGTTATGTGATATGATATAATCATGTGATTCGCATGCTAGATTAGAGTTAAGGATCTAGGAGAGATGCCTTTGTAGGCTTATATGAGCTTGTAGATTTGCATGCTAGAACTGATCAGCCAGTGGTAGGATGGCCTGTTTAGGTTATGCCTGATTGTATGAGCCTTCGAATTGCATGCTAGTACAGATTCCTGATTAGAGGATAGAATGGTTTGATTGGAGTGTGTTGGTTAGTTTTTCCATTGTTCGAATGCTACTTGCTTTGTGCTTTGTGGGACTATTAGCAATGTGAGTTAGCTACTAAGTGAATATGCTAAGTCATATGTGGCACATGCTAGATAATCTCAGAGTGATGGATTTGACCCTATTATGCAACTCTCGTATGAGTCCAACCGTTCTAGGGTTGGGTCTTTTACTCGAAGGATTATTTGATCTCTGTTTCATGTGGATATATTCCTGAGGTAGCTAGTTGACATTAATGGGAATCCTTCAGCACTTGAGGACTAGGTAGGTTCGGGAACCTATGAAAGTCTAGGATATGCTGCAGTGGGTTAGTAGTACAATTTAGTGAGTTTTGGGAGCATCAGTTTGAGGAAGTGACTTAGAGGATTCGGGATGATTGCTGAGGAAAGTATGGATAGGCGTGGAAGGTAGTATTGGGCCCATACTACTGAAAGCACAGGATCCATACTCAAATTGGTGAGATTCTTGGAGAATCTAAGAAGCTTAGGGGAAGAGGATCCTTGAGTATGTTTTGATCATTGGTTGTGGCTTTCAGTTTGGAGATGAGCACTCAGGAAAGTGGTTATGGCTTGGGTGTGGGTACTGAGCCAATTAGCGAGCAGTTGCGGGATTTCATTTCATCAGAGATTTCTCGTTGTGTTTCAGAGATAGTGGATGAGAGCTTAGGCGCGTTCCGTGTGGAGGTTATGGCTATCACTGGAGCTCACACTCTGTCTTTTTGAGAGTTTTGTGCTTGTGGAGCTCCTGCATTTCACGGGGAAAAGGACCCCATTATTAGTAGGAGGTGGTAAGCGGACTTGGTTAATGCGTTCAGGATGAGCTTCTGCCCGAGGAGGCGAAGGTTAGATATGTTTCCTGCCTTTTGAAGGATCGGGCACGTGATTGGTTGGAAGAAATTGGATGTATAGTTTGAAAACCTTTGTTTGCAAATAATATGTGTAACCAAGAAAATCCAATATTTTCCTTATAAATGTTATGTAGTCTTAAATCCCAAGACCGAGTGTATGCATGTTAGATCGTACTAGTAAAAATATATGTAGATTTAAATAAATCAATCTCTTTAACGAAGTAATCCCCGTAAACTATATGTGTCATTATCTCCCTATGTGAGTCGCTATAAACATGTTATGAAAGAGAAGACTTGCTAGGACGTTCTTCAAGCGTCGGAAATGAAATGACATTTGTCACCCCCGACTGGCCGGTCGGGCTGTTGCAAGCAGCAATGGGTGTGGGTTGTCAATCCCAATATAGATCTATACACAATTATCACACTCTCCCTACAAGAGATTCTGGTTATAACTATCATGTATTTTTAACCCGTACTCTAAGAGCACAATGAAGACGAGTCTCACAATTTACGATAACGAGTTTACGTGTAATGTGTTTGTAAAACCTTTTCGGTGGTGGAATTAAATCCATTTTTTGTGTAGTATGTTTGTAATGTGAAATCCATAAACTATACCTATTATAGTTTATCATGTAGTAAATGAAACCCGTTTGTATAGAGTGTAAAACCTTTTCGGTGTAAGTAGTAATTTAGCAAAACATAACTATACTTATTACGTTTCATCTTGTATTGATTGTAACGACAAATGAATCCTACATTTCAGTGGGTAATTTCTATTATATAAATGTAATTCAACAGAAAACACAAGAAAAATATGAAGTCATCAAAGGTAAACACTTTGCTCAACGTGTTATAAAAGTTGTAAGTTGTTTGACTAGTTTTTAGCTTTTCTGCACTATTTTGTAAAAATCGCAAAAAATTCATACGATGTCGAAAACTGAATCCATAAACTCTGAGAGATTAGAATATGTTTCTAGTTTGGTCATAATTTTTATTATGATTTTTAGTGATCTCTAACTTGTGTGAAAATGTTCATATTCTCAAACTGGTCCGAATCCGTAGCTATAGTGATAGATAGTTTTGTAAAAATCACCATAAATTGTAGAAAAGTATTATGAACATGTGCAAGTTGTCATTTTAAAGGTATAAACCTGAACTATTTGCATATTAAACAGTTTTGAAAGACTTTAAGTTTAAGTTGGTCAAAACAGTTCGTGAATGAACCTTAACTTTTCTATTGAAAGCTGATGTTTGAGTTTAGTTAAGTTTTTTGTTTTTTTAACTTGTATTCTCCCCCATAAAACTAGTTAAAAACGTGAAAATAAGGGGGTATGAACTTACCTTAAATGATTTCTTGGGATGGATGATGAAGAAAAGAGGTTTCCAAGTCAAGAACACTTGGAAGATGCTTGAAGATTTGAAGATATAAGAACAAATATGGTGATATTTGTTAGGAGAGAACCATAATTTGAGTGAAGGTGTGAAGAATGTTCAAATGTAGGATGAAAATACATACCAAAAGTGAGTGAAAAGCTCAATATCAGCCTTGGAGTCTCGAGTTTTTAGAGAGAGAAAGTGAGAGAAATGTGTTTAATTCTTGGTGAAAGAGTGAATAAAGTGCGAGGAAAGATAAGGATTTTCCAGCATTTGATCTAGATCATTTGCTGGAGAAAAGGGTGAGAGGACAAATATTTGACTAGGTAGAGATGAATAGTGACCGGAGGTTGTCCTAGAGTGGGTATGGGAGGTAGCTTGTGTCATTACTTTATGGAAAAGTCAACACTCCACCTCAATATCTTACCCAATAGATTTTATTATTGGACAAAGATTTCTCTCAAATGTGATTAAATTATGAATATATAGGGTCTTATATGTCAAAATATGAGTTTGTGTGAAAATCCCACGTTAAAATCATGAAAAACGGGCTTAAAACGCGAAACTACTCGAAAACCGGGACCAAGAAGCGAAGCTGCGAGGTTCGACCCTTAAGAACCGAGAGGGAGGGTTCGGTCTCTGAGAACCGAGAGAAGGATCGGTCCAAGGAGTGATGCAGGCGAAACTCGTCGAGAAGGACCAAAATCAAAGGCAGGCGGAGGAGCGAAGGCGAAGCGAAGACGTGGCGGTTTCGGGCTCGGTTCCTCAGCAGTTCGGTCCTAGTGGTTCGATCTTTAGAGGTTTCGGTCTGAAAGGGTACTTCGGCTTCGACTCTTAGGGTTTCGCTTTTTAGGGTTTCGCTTCTTAGGGGCTCAGTTCCATTAGGATTTCGGTCCAATAGGGTTGTTTTACCAATAAACTTCCCGTTTTGCGCGGTTTTTGACTAAGTTAAGGGTCGAGATGCACAAATGATTATGAAAAGTTGAGAGAGGTTATGAGAGAGATTTGAGAGAGAATTGGGAGAGAGAGATAGAGCGAGAGAGATTGAGAGAAACTTTGTGTGACATCCCCAAAATCACGGCCAGAAAAGACTTGTTTAATTTATGCTTTTAAAATGATTTCAGAGTAATCCTTTGATTAAAATAGTTGCGGAATTTGTTCCCAAAACAAAATATGATAAAAATAAGATTTACCAAAGCATTTCTTAAAGAAATGTATTTTTCATTATATTAAAATACTCCGGATGTCATGTTCCGATAAACAGACCAAAAACATAAACATTTCAATACAGACCTTACAATAGTTATTTACAACAACAGGTCTATAATCCAAAAATAATTTGACAAGTCATCCAACTTATGCTCTGGTGCCACTACCTGTAATATAAAGAAAACTAAGTGGGTCAGACTTGGGAGCCTGGTAAGCATATAGGGTTTTCAACCCACAATAAGTAATTAAATTTATTTTCATCAACCAACAATAACCCAATTACCCATTCCCGTTATTCTCACTTTACGTCCCTAAAACAACTAACACAAGGGACTTAGTATTAGAATATTTCATCGGGGCGACAACACATGCATTCGGGGGTTTCCCAACAATATATGTCAAATAAGGCAACCATGAGGGGGATGAAGTACAACGAATGAACACCCAAGTTCATTAACACCTACAGGTGGCGAGCCTGTTAGCGTTCCACAGAACTGTCTAGAAAAGTCCGTGGTCGTCATCTAAACTCCGCTAGATGACTGAATCAAAAACAACATCGAGGCCTCTCTTCATTTTAACACACATCAACTATCTACCCATGCTTTACCCAACACTTTTGTAGATAAAAATACATATACAGTTTAAAATTGGTATAAAACATTTATTCAACACTTATTTCAGAATGAACAAATAATGTATAAACACATAACACATATTTTATATAGAATACTTTGTATCATTGTGTTAGAAGAAAAGGAATAAACACTTACTTCAAATAAACAACAATATATATATATATATATATATATATATATATATATATATATATATATATATATATATATATATATATATATATATAGAGAGAGAGAGAGAGAGAGAGAGACACACACACACATAACACGTATTTTAAAGCAAATACCTCGTATTTATGTGTGAGAAGAAAGTGACCACACACTCACTTGATCAGAAGATGATCGGACAACACTACGGCTTGTAAAAGTAGTATTCTTCGGTAGATCTGGAAGATCTTTACAAAAACCGAGCTCCTCGCGGACAGAGCTTCGGCTCAGGAATTTTACTTCTCCGGATCTTCGGGGCTTCAGGTCTCGGGAATGATACCGGGGCTTCGGGATATTTCTTGCACGCAAAACGAGGTAAAAACAAGAGAGAGAGAGAGAGAGAAATTTGGCGAAGAAACTCGACAACCTCGACTTCTGTTTATAGGGACTGAAACCCCGAGTTACGCTGGGCGTAATCCTCCGTCGACATGTACGCTGGGCGTACTGGGTGGATAGGATCGACGCGTCATGGCTTCCGATATTATCCGATTTTATATTAAAATTTATATATTTTAATTATTTAAAAACTTCAGAAAATCATATCTTCCTCATACGAGCTTCGAAGTTCTTTATATCCCCGTGTAGGTGAGACTATACTCTACAACTTTCATTTAGACTTTGTCAGCTAATTTTGAATTTATTTTTATTATTTTATTTTAGTAGGTCGGGACAGGAAAACTCCATTATAAATTCATAACTTCTTCATCCGATGTTCGTTTTTGCCTGTATTTTTACCGTCGCACTACCATTTATGAGATCTTCGATTCTCGTTTAGATTGTTTCGGCTAAAAACCGCTCGATCTCAAATCAAGTATTCGGGCTGCATACTGCTAAGTCGAAACTTCGGAAAATCATAACTTCCTCATGCAAAGTCAGATTTGGACGATCTTTTTATGCACGCTCTCGGTTTAACGAACTCTACAACATTCGTTTAGATCACTAAGTCTAAATACCTCTCTATTTCAAATTCGCATTTTACGTCATTCAGCGTCGTGCCGGTCTGGTCGCGAAACTTTGACAGGTCATAACTTCTTCGTTATAACTCGGATTTTGGCATTCTTTATATCTCCGGAATCCTTGTTTCAATCACTACATCTTCATGGAAGGATATCGGACTTATCTCACACTTTACTTTTGACGCTTATTTTATTCTTAATTCATTAAATTATAATAATTAAGAAAATAAACACATAATTCACATAATTCACATAATACTCAAATATTTCATCATTAATACTTCAAAAAGAGTTACAAAGGTTAACTTAGACTATTACATCAACGATAATGCCTAACCTGGAAACGTGGGCGTTACACTTTGTCTGTGACTTTTGGGAGTGTTTAGCTTCGAATGCAATGTTTGTAAACCCCATTAAGCCTCGTTATGAGTGTTATATGTCCCCGGAGGGTATGTAATAATGTTTTATCGAGTTGTTCCATCACTTACCCTGATTAGGGTTTACATTTTCTGAACATGTGGAGACTCAAAGTGATACTTTGCATTAAGTTAGTGTGTTGTACAATAGTAAACATAATGTAAACCCTAAATATGCAAGGGTTAATTGAGTTGGTCGGTTTTGACTTGTTGACTTTATTTGACTTTGACTAGACCGAAAATTGACGATTGTCACACCCAACTTTACAAACTTTTCTTTGATAGATTAAACCATTTTCATGTTGGCAATTTATGGAGGAAGAGACGATTCAATAAATTGTTTCTTTTTGCTAAAAACTGTCATGATTGGTTCTCAGGTTTAAGCTTCCTCTCACTTGGATTAGTGCACAAGTGTTTGATTGCTTGTGAATTGAAAATTGCCATTGAAACATGAACGAATATTGCCAAAAACTATTGAAAGTTGAGATTCAAATGAAAAATCGAATTTATGAATAAGAACATATCAATTAAATGAAAAATGAGATGAAATTCTAAGCAGCTTGAACAATACCACTCTGATACCATTTGGTAGGACAAAAATTCAATGAAAAATGTTAAATACGGAATTAATTGACATAAAGACAAAATACAATTTAACACTTTGATTTATTCGAGAATGAATTACCACTTGATAGGAATGCCCATTCGTAGAACTTGTTGTGGGTGTTGTCTCTAGTCTTCCTCATCATAAGAATATCAAATTTCAACTCCTATGATCATTCATGTATCTGTTCACATGCTTCAATTCATCATGCACTACATTTACCTCCTCGAGTCCATTACGCAATGTGTCCACTTGATCTCACATCATTGCCATTTCCAACTGAATCTCTATGCAAGTAATCTCCATCCATGTCTTGCAGGCCATGCTCGTTGGTGTTGTTTCCATTGAATGAAAAATATAATCTTATCTGGATCCATGAGTTTGTTCTCGAAAGGGAATGATAAACTTTTTCGAGAAAAGGGTAGAATGTTAATGCATATTGTCGATTTACGGTTTCTATAAGGCGACGCTTATATATGGTGGACCAACGAAGTAAAAGACTTTAAAATTGGGACTAAGATTTGCATAGTAAGATATATGATGATTTAGGCTGGATGGAGTGGCTCGCTAGCCTCGTCTCTACCACTCCCATTGAAGTTGCTAAGCAACTCACCATCCATGGCTCGCCACATGTTCAACGAGATGTGTGTGTATGTATGTGTGTGTGTGTGTGTGTGTGAGAAAGAGAAGGTGGTCTTCAAGGGCTGTAATTGATGCTTCTTATTTTGACTGGATCCCACTTCACATTTTACCAATTTGTTGTTATGCTACGTTCCTCCTTTTAACATGAGAATCGGAAAGAACGCGTTCTTCCTTTTTAAGGGAAGAAGATAAAAGAAGTTATACATTTGCCCCCAAAGTTTCACCAACTTGATATTATTTGTCCAAAAACAGAAACCTTTTTATTTAATATTAAATTTTTATGTATTATAAAAAAATATAATTTATTTCATATGAAATATTTGTGTATTAAGAATATAATTTATTTTATTTTGATAAAGAATATATATATATATATATATATATATATATATATATATATATATAACTTATTTAATTTTGATATAGAAAAAAAAAGATGTGCTAAGGTGCTACCACTCCTTATGAAATGTTAAGAAAAAGATGCTAGCACGGTGACAAACAAAAAAATGACATGATGATAAAAAAATGATGTGGTAAGGTGCTAGGAGGGCTACAACTCCCTCGAGCCTTAGAGCATCAACAATAATGAGTTCAATGCGAGAGTTGAATAAGGTGACAAGTCTAGTTGTCATTCAATGGATGAAATTCTACCATAGTGAGGTGTCACTTTGACATTCAATAAATTTGAAGTTCAATGACCATTGAACTCTTCAATGAAAAAAATGAAAATTTTCTAATCTTAAATACATACTATAAATTAACTTTTGTAATTTTTTATTGAACTTTATAAAGTTGAATGCATTGTAAGAAAAAATTGATTAAGTTGTATGGAATGTTGAAAAATAATATGATTGAAGTTCAATTCATTATGGATGTTCTTAGACACACAAAGATATGTACACACTTGGTACATCAATTTCATTTAACTTATTCGCAGTCCCATCACAATCATTTATCTACGTGGTATTTACTACCGGTAATTTCAAGAAAAGGGACCAAATAAATAGGCCTGTCGAAAAAACCCGAAACCCGTTCTAGCCACCCGACCCGTTTCGAATTCGGGTAGAACGGGTAACGGGTGTGAACATTCGGGTAATAGGTTAACCCGATAACAATATAGATCGGGTTTTAGGTATGAATATTTATTTTCGGGTATACCCGAATATCCAAATTCTTTTTTTAAATAATAACAAATATATAATGCAATCACGTACACACACTTCAAATAAAACAAAAACCTTCATTTTCTTCTTATGAACGACGGCTCGACAGTCGACACAAACTTGCAAAAGGAATACGACGTTGAAGCTGAGTCCTGAACCGTCATCACAATTCTCAGTTTCTCACTATCGCACATAACGAAATTAAAAAAAGTACATAACATATTATAATGATTTGTATTGTTATTATATATGTAATTGTTAATTGTATGAAGTATTTTCCTACCCGATTCTTTATTAAACCAACCAACATGTAAAAAAAAATTATCAATAAGTTTCATTTAAGAAATTTTCGGGTATACCCGATAATTATCCGACCCGACCTCAAATCCGAAAACCCGAATTACAATATATGTTGGGTATCGGGTAATATTTTCTTAAGGAAATACCCATTCTACCCGATCCGTTCTATCCGAAACCCAAAAATTTACCCTTTCGACACCCCTACAAATAAGTACTTCCTATGTAAATTGTTCCCTTTAAAAAAAGAAAAAATGATTTAAAGTTCTTTTAAATGTCATGAAATCTTTAATCGCATAACAAAATTCTCGAAATTATTAGGTGGGAAAAAGTAAGAGGTTGAAAGTGTCACGTGAGTGAGAAGAAGCTCAAACCTCAAAGCATACCTTTGTTTAAAGTTAAGACAAAGGGAAGATCTACAATTGCTGTGACCCTCTTCCGACACAAGAGAGAGGAACAAAGTATTTAGTAGCAAGTAGCAAGATCAGTGAGCAGAAGCTTGCTTGGGCTGTTGACCGACCTTCTTTTTTAATTGGAGAAATTCACTTAAAGCAACTCACTTTCATTCCTTAGATTATTACAATACAAATCCCAGATCCAAGGTACCCATTTACCATATCTTGTTTTGAACTTACAAATTTCTCTATCTTCTTTTATTTTTCCATTATATAAGACGCTGGAACCAATAAAGTTCGTCTCTTTATCGCTTCTTGTGTCTGCTTTTTTCCTCATTTTGGAAAGTCCTTTTGAATCTCCATTCTATTGAACCCTGGGCAAAAGAGATTTTTCTTTTCTTTAAGTTACAAGCTTGATTTTTATATCTTTTGAAGTTGTAGTTAAGTAGTTTTCCTTATGGTCACACACCATTGCCGATGATATTTTCCCCTTATGAATCTCCTTAGTCCTTAACTTGTTGTCTTTGAAGGGTGTTTTGTCATTTTAGACATTTGAATCGTACGCTATTTATCTTTACAAGAATCGTATTTTTATGTTTTCTTGGTTGGTATTTAGACATGCTAGAAGTACACAAAATACATACATATAGTTGGATGTTTCCTGTTAAAAAATGCAATCTTTATGGAATGTAGGAACCAAAAGTTATAGAGAATGATAATGTATGGTTACAAACCATTGAATATGATATTTTACCCCTTGTGTTTCTCTTTAATTTGAGATCTTTAAAGGGTATTTTGTTATTTTAGACATTCTAGGCATAGTCATATGCTATATTGGTCTACAAGAATCATACTTTTATGTTTTCTTGGTTGGGATTTACTATTTAGACATTTTAGAAATACTCAAAATGCTTCCTGTGTCAAAAGATGCAATCTTTAAGTAAAGTACTGATTTTTTTTCCCCTCTCTGTTACAGGGTGCTCACAGTTTATGTGATTTGAGACACATTCAATCATACCACATTTCATTTAAAATGTGATTTATGTGACTTTTGAAGCAATTAAGGAATGAAGAAGTGGACAGGAGGTGTATTGATCATAGGACTTGCTTGTATATTACTTGTTAGCTATAGTTTTATCCAAAAACAACCCGAAAAGCAATCTTCATATGAATTCTTCCATCCTAATCAAGAACACACCAATTTTAGTAACTCAGAGCAACCAAAAGGGGAAAAGTTACAAACTTTTGTTAAAAGGCCACGCCTAGTTAATCTTGATGGACTCAATTATCTCTTTAACTCGACTCACATGCCTAAAGAAGAAGAAGGGAAGCCATTGTTGGCATGGGGGCAAATGCGTCTTTTACTTTCTAGATCGGATTCTTTGCCCATGACAGCTCAAGGGATTAAAGAAGCAGCTGTGGCATGGAAAGAACTACAGTCTACAATTGATGAAAATAGAGCCTCTAAGTTTGTTCATAATAAGGAGAGGAATTGTAGTTTTTCGGTTATTTCAATGAATAATGCTACTTCTTTCTCTATACCTTGTGGACTTATTGAGGATTCTTCCATTACTGTTATTGCTATACCCAAGGGGAATCAAGATGGATTTCAAATTGAATTTGTGGGATTGGAAGGGAAAGAGGAAGCGGATGTGATTTTGAGCTATAATGTGGTTTTATCGGGAAATAATTTCACAAAGGAGCCATTTATTGCTCAAAATACATGGACTTATGAATTTGGATGGGGTAAAGAGGAAAGATGTCCTAGTCATGGGTCTCCAAACAATGCAAAAGGTACTTAGATGATGTTTCTTTTAAACTTAATGGTGTAAAATAGACTATCATTTTTTCATCATATTTAGATGAGTAAATTACATGAATGGTCCTTATGGTTTGGGGTAATTTGCGTGCTTGGTCCCTAACTTATTTTTTTAACTCGGAAGGTCCTTACTGTTTGTTTTTGTTACGCGCTTGGTCCCTACTGTTTGTTTTTGTTACGTTTTTAGTCCCTGTCTTACCAAAAAAAACTATTATTTAAATAGGGAAAAATGATGGGGCATGTAAGGTAATGTGAGGGGGGTGGGGTTGGTTGTGTTTATTTAAATAAATTAAAAAATCAAGGGAAAAATAGTCTTTTTAGATAAGACAGAGACCAAGCACGTAACAAAAACAAATAGTAGGGACCTTCCAAGTTAAAAAAATAAGTTAGGGACCAAACACGCAAATTACCCTAAACCATAGGGACCATTTGTGTATTTTAATCTATTTAGACGGAAGGGTAAAATGGTCATTTACTCTCATTCCGACCAAAAAAGTAACAATCTCTTTTCAAATACTAAGCAGTTTTTATGATTGGATAAAATTTTCAAAGTAGATTGCCCTAACAAGAAAAGAACTTGAAGTACAATGCTATATAGTTACCTTCATAAAAGAAAATAGCATAATGAATTCCATGCTTGTATTTCAGTTGATGGACTTGTAAAGTGTAATGAACAACTTATGGGAAGCTCATTGGAAGAAAACTCAACTTCTAAACAGCTTATTGTTAACAATAAGAACAAATCGAGTAATGGTTCAGATGTAAGTGGACATGATAATCATATGGTTTCAAACTTTCCATTTTTGGATGGAAGTTTGTTTACTGCTACAATTTGGGTGGGTGTGGAGGGATTTCATGCCACTGTAAATGGAAGGCATGAAACATCTTTTGCATATCGAGAGGTAAGCTTAAGGTATGATGATTTTCAGGCTACAATTACTATTTTTACTATGTTTGACTAATTGACTTGCATTGGATTTGGAACATATGTTTTTTCTAAATGCGTTCAAAACACAATTTAATGATTTAATCACGATAGGAAACACTCTAGTGGTTAAACTGATAACCTGATGAAAGACGTATATCTGTTCTCCTACCCAAAAAAGGTGGGAGGACATCGATTTGCTTTCTATCTCTCTCATCTAGTCAAAAGACGCAAATACCCTTCTTACTACGCTGATGTTATCTACTTATGCAGAAACTCGAACCATGGTTAGTAAGTGGGGTTAGAGTGAAAGGTGGCTTACATATCATATCCACCTTGGCTAAAGGCTTACCAGTGTCTGAAAATCTTGACATGGCTATTGATCTTGAGGAGCTCAAAGCTCCATTGATATCTAATAAAAGCAAGAGGCTTCTGTTATTGATTGGAGTTTTTTCTTCTGGGAATAATTTTGAAAGACGTATGGCTTTGAGAAGATCATGGATGAAATATGAAGCTGTTCGTTCTGGAGTGGTTGCTGTTCGTTTTTTCATTGGTCTTGTGAGTGATACATTATATTACAACATTCAACTTTTTAATCTTTTTTTTTATTAAGGCGTTGTACTTTGAAAAAGCTACCCAGTTTTTCTTTTAGCATTGTGATTTCAACTTTTCTTATTAGGAGTCATTACACTTCCAGAAATCTACCCAACTTGCTTTGTGTTTAGATGATTTTGCTATAATTGGGTAGTTTTTTTTTTAAACTTTTTTTAATGTACAATGTTGCAATATGAAGAAATGAAATTACTTTGCTATTTCTTGCATACCAAGATGTTCAGTTGATGCCCTTTGTTAGTTTTAAACTTTTAATCAATTTCTGTTTGAATGTTTTTACTGCAGCACAAGAACAAGGAAGTTAACTTTGAGCTATGGAGAGAAGCTCAAGCTTATCAAGATGTTCAATTGATGCCCTTTGTTGATTATTACAGTCTACTAACTTTGAAAACCATTGCAATTTGCATTATGGGGGTATTTAATTTCATACACTAATGTTCAATAGTAGAAAAAGCAATGTACTTTCATATATTTGTAAAGCATTGTACTTTGAAAGTTTACCTAATTATAACAATATCATCAAAATGCAAAGTAATTTTCAGTGCTATACTTTGTTAGCTCTTATAAAGTACCATGTTCCTATTTAAAAAAAAATGAAAGTACAATGCTATAATAAGAAAAAAATTGAAATTACAATGTTGTAATAGAAAAAAATGATAATACGATGCTATAATCAATGATAAAGGGAAATACATTGCTATGATTTGCATTTAGCCCAAAAATAAATATGGAAGAAAAAATGTCATTCTCGTGTATTCCTTATAACTATTATGACAATTTCTTTTTCTCATAATTTGCAGACGAAAATTTTCCCGGCAAAATATATAATGAAAACAGACGATGATGCTTTTGTGAGAGTGGATGAGATTCTTGCTAGTCTTAAAACCAAGACTTCAGATGGCCTCTTGTATGGTCAAGTATCCCTTGATTCCAAACCACAAAGAGACAAAGACAACAAATGGTATATTAGCACTGAGGTACTTTATCTTTCTTTACTTTTTACCTTTTTGCCCTTACCTAAACACATGCTTTATAGGGCTAGTTTTCATCTCTTTATCATAGCATTGTACTTTCAACTCTTTTCTTCTTAGGAATTATACCCATTGTAGTAATAAGAGTTGCTTTGGATTTGGATGAGCTTTTTGTAATTGGGTACATTTTCAAACTACAATATTGCAATTAAAAGAAACGAAAATCGGATGCTATGATAAAGAAATCAATGAAAGTACATTGTTACTTATTGCATTTCATCTGACAAGTAATTATTGACATTAGTCCATGTCAAATGCACATGAAACAATATAAGGCCATGTGTTCCATGATTTGTAACAAACAGGGCCCACATCCTTACGAATATGTTTTTTTTTAATTGGTTGTTTGGACAGGAATGGCCACATGAGTCATACCCTCCATGGGCACATGGTCCGGGATACGTGATTTCAAGAGATATAGCAAAGTTTATTGTCCGAGGCCATCACGAAAGAAGCCTCAAGGTTAGATTTTTATTTATTTATTGCTTTGGGCAATTTGGTAATTTAAGAAGTATCTACAAGAGGAACCATATAGGGTTAAATGCAAGAAATAGTAGCATACTTCCATTGATTTGTTTATTATAGCATCCTACTTTCATTTCTTTCTATTACAACATTGCACTTTAGAAATCTATCCGATTGTAGCCATGTCATCTAGATGCAAAACAATTCTCATTGCTATAATTGGTTAGATTTGGGAGAGTATTATGTCCTAATAAGAAAGAATTGAAAGTACAACAAACCTATAATTGTGTAGATTTTTCAAAGTGAAATGTGTTTTATAAGAATTAAAATTGAAAGCACTTTGTTATTTCTTGCATTTAGCCCGAATCATATGTTGTGGATTCTTGTGATTTACGAAAGTGATAAAAGCATCCACAGTAGGAGCTTTTGTAGGGGCTTAGAAAATTCAATGCCTTTTCAAATAACTTGTAAATGTATAAGCTCTTGCAATGATTGTGGTGGGTCCCATCCCCATCCCATAGGTGTTTATACTTTATACAACTAATACAAACAACATTACAATGATATAAACAAAATTAGTGGGTCCCATTCCCATAAATTATCAAATTGAAAAAGCTCTCATATTGGGGAGATATATTGAGCTTTTACATAAATAAACTCCACCAAAAAGCTTTCCAGTTGTAGATGCTCTAAGCTTTCGATGTTTTGAGGTGGGATATTGACTAAACTACCCCTCACTCCTTTTTTAGCTTTTCAAACTAGAAGATGTTGCTATGGGTATTTGGATTGAAGAGTTCAAGAAACATGTTCGTGAAGTACAATATGAAAATGATGAACGGTTTTACAATGCTGGGTGTGAGCCAAATTACATACTTGCCCATTACCAGAATCCAAGAATGGTTTTGTGTTTGTGGGAGAAGATGCAGAAAGAACACAAACCTGATTGCTGTGATTGAGATTTAGAAATTTAGAATCACTCTTGAGTCTTGAATGTAACATGCTTTGTTGTTGTAATTCATTCTTGTGTTGTACATTATGCAGAAGTGGTGGTACGTTTGGCAATCATGTGGACCTCTGTAGGCTTTCATGTTTCATAGTTTTTTTGTTCTTCTTTATCGTAACATGCTAGTTTGTAGAAGATGGAGTTCGTATCATTGAAGAATGCGAAGTAGAGTAGAAAACGATGAACAATTAGATATTTGAAGGAGTTTCTATTTTTTGAGCTTATTAAAACATTTAAACAATTGAATATGAATGTTTTGAAATATTTTGTAGACAAAACTGTAAATTTGGTCCTTGTGGTTTGCAAAAACCTTTGGATGGGGTCCAAAAAGTTTTCAGCTTGCACCGAAGGTCCAAAATCAAAGTTTTTCATTGTTTTTGGTCCAAAAAAACTTGAAAAGTCGGTTTTACTTTTTTTCATTTCATTTTCTATTTTCTTTATTTATTTTGGTATTTAAATAATTAAAAAAATAAAAAATAATCTCTCTCTCTCTCTCTCTCTCTCTCTCTCTCTCTCTCTCTCTCTCTCTCTCTCTCTCTCCTTTTACCCTTATTTGTCGGACACTATTGTTCTTTACCTTCTTCATTCTACCGTCACTGCCTTTCCTCCAAGAGAAACACCGAATTTCACCATAGTCTTATACCATCAGCATCCTGTAAGCAAATATCGGTCTTCTTACTATCGTTCTTCACCTTCTTAGAATCATTAGCTCTTAGATCGGATTTAACGGTTTAGGGTTTTATGCTCCCTCAATTTGGTCACTGAGATTGATGAAGCATGAATGACACATGTGTGGATCATCGATTTGCAGGTTACAATAGAAGTGGTAGATGAAGGTTTCTCATCCTCCAGTATATCTTATGGACCACCCTTCCCTTTCTCTTCGTACCCCACAAACATATTTCACACACAAACACTAGTTTATGGGTTTTTTTTTTTTTTTTTTTTTTTTTTTTTTTTTTTTTTTTTTTTTTTTTTCTTTCCAGATTTGTGATTGTATACAAAACCCAGTTTCAAATTTCAATTAGAAGCTCAAATTTCATACACATACACACTAGTTTCGTGCTTTATCGTCTGGGTTTCTCAACCAAGTTTTCACCGTATTTCAGCGTCATAGAGGAGGCTGAGAAAGGGTCAATGGTGGTTGCATTGGGGTTATTGACGGAGAGATGGTGGAGATGGAGTTTCCATTCACAATCACAGACCTTGTGAAGGATCAATCGAAGGAATCTTGATTGATGGGTGGTTTTGAATTGTCGATTTGGATGAAATCAATGCTTCAACCCCTACCAGATCGGAACGACACAACCACCAAGTTTCTTCGAGTCACCATCATTGTGCTCTAAAATTGTGTTCATCTTTTATCCTCACAATAAAATCGGAGCAAAAACCGTTCCACAGCCCCATTCACCGACCTTCGCCACCACTCATCGATTCCGCCATTACAATAAAATTTGGTCCCTGTGTTCATCTTTGCGTTGGAATGTGAATATGTGTGTTAGTGTGTTTGGCTTCATTTTGGATTTTGTTCATCAATTTTAGGAAATCTTAAGAAGATGAAGAAATTCACGAGATTTGAGAAGACGAACGGAGAGAGAGAGAGAGAGAGAGAGAGAGAGAGAGAGAGAGAGAGAGAGAGAGAGAGAGAGAGAGAGAGAGAACGGTGAGTTGGGTGGGTTTTTTTTCTTTTTTCTTTATTTTTAATTAAAATAGTATTAGAATAATTATAAAAAATACAAAAAAGAAAATAAAAGGGTATAATCGTCTTTTCAAAAAATTTTGGACCAAAATCACATAAATGTTTTGATTTTGGACCTTCCATGCAAGCTCGAAACTTTTTGGACCCTATCCAAAGATTGTTTAATACCACAGGGACCAAATTTGTAGTTTTGTCTATTTTGTAGGATATTTAGTAATATTTATTTATTTTTCTTTTAAAAAAACATTATTTACAATTAGGTCCTTCACTAGTCTTGAGCGAGCTTCTTATATTATAGGTTTGGTTTTGAACTTTTGTAAAATCAATTTGCTAGGTTATTTAAATAAGAGTAAATTACACGAATGGTTCTTATGGTTTGGGGTAATTTGCGCACTTGGTCCCTAACTTATTTTTTAACTCGGTTAGTCCCTACTTTTTGTTTTTGTTACGCGTGTGGTCCCTACTGTTTGTTTTTGTTATGCGTGTGGTCCCTACTGTTTGTTTTTGTTACGTATTTGGTCTCCGTCTTACCTACAAACACTATTATTTAAATAGGAAAAAATGATGGGGTAGGTAAGGTAAGGTGAGGGGGTGGGGTTGGGGGTGTGTTTATTTAAATAAATTAAAAAATCAAGGGCAAAATAGTTTTTTTTTAGGTAAGTTAGGGACCAAATGTGTAACAAAAACAAACAGTAGTGACCTTCTGAGTTAAAAAATAAGTTAGGGACCAAACATGCAAATTACCCTAAACCATAGGGACCATTCGTGTAATTTACTCTTTAAATAATTAGAAATTTCGTCAAATAATCATTTATGGGGGTGTTTTAATGATTTAACCATGAAAATCGAAGTTTTGTAGAATGACCACCAAATCCGCAGAGCGAGCTTTGTGGATCGCCTAATGCCTTTGCGGAAATAGGAATTCACCTAGGAATTAAGTGACAGGGTTAATATTGTAAATTCACTAAAAAATACCACATTCCTTACTTCCTTCGCTGCGGATACAGAGTTTCTTTTGGGGGAGTTTGCTGCAGAAGACAAAGACAGGCGAGACTATTGCATCACTGGACCAACAAAAGAGAAATGGTGAGGTGATCCCGGAAAGTGCAAGCATTATACGATAATGTCTTATCTGAAGGGTATGGAACTCATGTAAGTGTTATCTTCTTTTTGAAATTCTATGAAACCCTAATTAGCATTAGTAACGTCAATTTTTTATTCTAAAAATGTGTTATTGAATCAATATTATGTTCTGTAGGGTGTATGGTAGTTTAATAGATCAGAAAAATCATGATTCTGCTATTGTTATTCGAAGAACAAATCCTCAGAGGAGTGGTCCTGAAAAACAGATTTGTAGAGGACTTTTGGCAAAGGCCTCTGCGGAATTATTTTTTAATTTTTTTTAAGGTTTTTATTTTTTTAAGGGTTTTTATTATTATTATTTTTAATAACGATTTTGAATTTGTTGTAAATATGATTGAGTTTTTTTTAATAAACAATGTTGTAAATGTGATTGGGATTGAGTATTACGATTTTTATAACTATTTAAAATAACAATGTACTTTAATAAATTTATGTTGATTTAGGTTAAAATTTATAACTATTTAAAATAACATTGGGCTGCTAATTGATGAAATATATGTTTTAAATTGTGTTACATAAATTGTCCCTCTTGCATAGTGCATTGCTATATTGTTTAAAGAAATTTATCTTATATAGGTTAGGTTAGGTTTATATTTGTAATTTCTAGCATTCTTGTTGGTTTCGGGTTTAAATTTATATTATATAGCTTAGTCTAGGTTAAAATTTATAACTATTTAAAATATAAATTTATGTTATATAAATTAGCTTAGTTTAAAATTTATAACTATTTAAAATAACAATGTACTTTGATAAATGATGAAATTTATTGTGTTACACAAATTGTCCTTCTTGCATAGTACATTGCTATATCGTTTAAGAGAATTTGTAATATTGATGTAATAATTTTCCATATATATATATATATATATATATATATATATATATATATATATATATATATATGTGTGTGTGTGTGTGTGTGTGTGTGTTATCTTTTGCAGCATAGTATGCGAGGATGGACCCAATAGGTCTACCTTATTGCCTTGTAGGTGATGAATGAACCCGCATAACATGTTTGTTCAACAATGAGATGGGAGAAGTACAAAACCGACATAAAGAAGATATTGTTACTTGTAATGACCCAAATTTTCAAACAATTTTTTTTCATTTTTAGATAATCAAAACATTTCCAATAAACCATAAAATCTCAAGAACAATTGTTTTCAAATTCATAACATCAATATTTTTATTTCAAATATCAAAGTGTTCCATAAAAATGCTTGAGAGAGTGCATGCCGCGCCATCAAGCCTTGCCCTTGCCCTTAGGCTCTGTAGTACGTGAAACAAACCAACAAACTGTAAGCTAATGCTTAGTGAGTTCCCAGGGCATACCCTATACAATCTACATAATCACATATACCATATTAGCTATAAAAGCTACATAAACCACATAAGCCATGCATACAACATATAGGGATGCCGTGGGCTCCCCTAGGGTCTTACTCCAGGATGCCATGGGCTCCCCACATGGTCTTACACCTAAGTGCCATGGGCTTCCCTATCGTCTTTAATGGGAAATTCTCTCCACATGGTCTTACATCCAAGTGCCATGGGCTTTAATGGGAAAGCCATGGGCTCTCTACATGGTCTTACATTCAAGTGCCATGGGCTCTCCCATGGTCTTCCATACAAGTATAACACATATAGAACTAGCATACTGTAACGCCCGCAAATTCGGGCTAGTCAATTTAGAGACAATGAGCGTCAAAAATGAGTTTTTGATGAAATATTATTTATAAGGATTAATCTTAACCAAATTTTAGTATATATTACAAGGGTTCCGTACATATAAAGAACGCCGAAGTTTTACGGCAAAACCGACATGTCACCGGGAGACATAAATAGTGAATTTACGATAGAGGACTTTATAGCCTTAGTGATCTAAACAAAAGTTGTAGTATACATTAAACCGATAACATACAAAAAAAGAACGCCCAAATCTGACTTTGTATGAGGAACTTATGAATTTTCTAAGATTTGGCTTAGCAATGCACAACCCGAAACTCGAATTTTAGATCGAGTGGTTTTTGGCCTACGCGACATAAATGAGAATTGAAGATCTCATTAATCGTAGCGTAAAGATAAGAAGACAGACGAAAACGGACGTCGGATGAGACGTCGGATGAAAAAGTTATGAGATTTTAACGAACCAATCATGTCCCGGCCTTTAATAATATAACTTTTAAAATAAAGTCAAAATTAGCCGACGGAGTCTAAACGAAAGTTGTAGAGTACGTTCCTGCCTATGCGTATATATAAAGAACGTTGAAAACGGAGCTCGTATGAGAAAGATATAAATTTTTGAAGTTGGAACTCGAAAATGCGAAACCTGGTGCGAAGTTGATGACGTGGCCGATTTCCAGTCGTCCGATGATGATCTAGCCTCGCTTCAGATTGCGACGCATCACCCTTCGCTACGCCCCGCGTCTGAGGTCAAGTACGCCCAACGTACTTCGGTTCTTATCTGGTTCCGAGAGTGGACGCGTGCGAGACACCTGGTGCGAGTTGGCATCCTTATCCGAGCTACGCCCAGCGTAGCTGAGTCCGAACGCCCAGCGTAACCGAAGGTGCTGGCCCTATAAATAGCTGTGAGATGTTCCGAGCAATTCACACCAAATCTCTTTCTCTCTCTAAATACTTTCTCTCTCTAGGGTTTCTAACCCCCGTAAAGCCTAGGTGAACCCCCTAGCACCTGAAGGAAGACCCGAGGCTCCCGGAGTCCCGAGAAAAAGGGTCGTTTGGTTCGGAAACGCTGCTCCAAGCGAAGCCCGGTTTTCCATAAAACCCGCTGTAAGTGAGTTATGCCTATGCTATTTTTAATATAGCTTTTATTTAATTATTGTAACGTTATTAGGAACTTATAATAAATACTTGGGCTATTATTATGGGTTATATAAGTATTGTTTAATGCTTATATAATAGTAATAATAGCTAGACTATTAATTAGCCTCGGTGAATATTAAACTAAACCCTAGTGGCAATGATACTAGGTTTTGTCGAGGGAAATTGTTTTAAGAGTAACGAAGCACTGTCTGAATTCAGAATCACCACCTTAACAAGTGAGTGCATGGTCCCTTTCATTTTACACATAGATATGGAGTATTTTATATAAACTACGTGTTATGTGTGCATATTATCTGTATACTTACTATCTATGCTGGATGAACAATTTTATAGAAGTTTTATATAATTTAAACTGTATATGTATTTATATCTACATAATATGTTGGGTAAAACATGGGTAAATGAAATATGAGTTGGATGATGAGTTGAGAGGTGATATAGACCATGAGGTAAGGGTGAGAGGTGGACGATGTGAGAAGCCTTATTCTCAAATGTTGGCCCCGTCATCTAGCAGAGTATGGATGACAACCACAAACTATTCTAGACAGTCCAGTGGAACACTAGCAGACTCGCAACCTGTAGTTGTTGTGAACGATGTGTTCATTGGTGTACTCTAAAAACCCATTGACAAGTATTGTGAGTGGACTCTCGAAAATGATACTGTCAATAAACGAGATAACCCTAACAGCTGTGCTCGAAGGACAATACTGGCAGTTGTGCTTCATATAGAATGTCACAATTCTGGCAGCTGCGCTTAAGTGATAGAACTAGCAGCTGTGCTTGACAGCTGTGTCATTGACAACGATGGACTTCGTACCTATTCCTTAGGATAATCCTTAGGAATGAATGAATGAGAAATAACCGATTCTTAGGGTAGATCCTTAAGAGTAAAGAAGATAATGGGGATGAGTAATTGGGTTAACTGTTTGATGATTAAACATAATAATATTATTGTGGGTTAAAAACCCTATGTACTCACCAGGTTTCCCAACCTGACTCACTCAGTTTATTTATATCACATGTGTTGATATGAAGTCACATTACACTGAGAGACTAAGGAGATATAAATCACTAGTGATAATGTATGTAAGTTTTGTTTATGCTTATGTTTCTGTATCAACGATGAAACCCCAAATGTTTTTAAATGAATAAAAATACTTTTCTTTGGAAATGCCTTGATAACGTATTTATCATGTTTTACTGGGAACAAATTCCACAACATTTTTATTAAAAGAGGTACTCTGATTTTTATAAAGCATAAACAAAATCGGTCTTTTTTGACCGTGAAAATGGGGATGTCACACATACCTCCTAGCACATAACACTACATCAACTAGTGTACCACATATCATAAAATGGGCCGACCTTAGTGCCTTCGACCCATTAGCATGGTGAGGAGACTCACCTCTCAAAAATGCTGAACTGATAAGATAAGATCAGATAAGTCCCAATGCATAGCTCCAACTCAACTGCCTACAATCATCATGTGACTGGTCTTGTCAAAATCCCGAAATACCAGAAACACCCTAAAAGTCAAACTTGGTCAACCATGGTCAAAGTCAAGGACAACGGTCAAAGTCAACAGTCCATGTTGACCAACTCATCGAGTGCATCTAGCAACTCGTTGAGTTCCTTCAATGCTTAGAAAATTGGGGAAAACCATAACCAACTCGCCTAGTTACTTGTTAGACTGAAAACGGGGAAAATCTGATCCAACTCGTCGAGTTACCTTATCAACTCTCCGAGTTTACTTTGCGGACCGAAAACGGGAAAACCCGATCCAACTCGCCGAGTCGCGAGGGCAACTCGTCGATTTTTCCCTTGCCTAAACATAATTCGTCCTTCCAGTCGAATCCAAACCTCCAAACTACAGATCAAGTCCCTTAAGACCGAAATACCACGTAAAGTTGGAAACTTTATGTGCATGCATGACCTCAAATGGCTAAAACACTAAAACTAGGGTTCATACAATATTTAAGACATAGAAAAGGGCCTAGACTAGGTAAAGGGAGCAACTTTATGTCCATGGAGACCTAGAGGTGTCCAGATCTGGAACCATATCCTCATGACAAGTCCAAATCCGAGTATGACACCCCTTTTGCACCAAAAGTGACCATATTCTTTCATAAGATGAGATCTAAGCAAATAGAGATCAAGGTAGCAACTTTTTACCTCCAAATGGATGCTAACACCAGGTAGATGCTGGATCTAAAGCCCTCTCCCCACTTCAATCTCTTCAACCTTCAAGTTTCCTTCCAAAAAGCACAAGATTCACTCTCCAAAGCTCACACACACTCAAGGAAACGCTAAAGTGCGGCTAGGGTTTCTCTGTGGACAGATAGGACGATGAGGGAGGCCACAAATAACCCATAAGTTCCTTAAATAGGGTACAAACCCTTGAAAATTAGGGTTTTCCTTTACAGTGCCTACTCGTCGAGTTGGGGTCTTCCAACTCATCGAGTAGACCCTAAGTCCCGCGTCCAAAAATGATCTCTACTCGTCGAGTTGGGCTTCCCAACTCGTCGAGTCCCAGTGCAAAACCCTAACAACTTAAGATTAAATGATACCTAGAACAGACGTTACAATATTGTCAGTAAGTGTATGGAATTAAAGGAAAAAATCACATGCTTTAATCAATGGTATAATTATGTTAAAAATAGGCTACAAGTTGTTAAATATCATTACATGATGGAGCGTGATGGAAGTGAGTTCGAATATGAGGACGTTTGAAATGTGGTAAAAAAACAGTATTTCATGTAGACGGTAATGTTTTATGCGTAATGTTTGCTACTGCTTTATCTTATTATTTGTAAGGTTTGTGTTTTCTGTTTCCATTTATTTGTAGTGTTTGTAGTTTCTGTTCCATGGAATAAAGTAGAAAACAACTCAAATTATTTCGTAAATAACGTAATAAAAACTAAATACATAAAAATAACCTGATATAAAGCAGTACATATAAATAAACTTAAAATAACCAAATACATCTAAATAACCTAATACAAACCAAGTACATAAAAATAACCTACTACAAACGCAATACAAATTAAAAATACATGAGATATTTTATAAGATTCCAAAGGGCTTCATACTCGAATTCTGACCTATCGCTAATGGATTTATATTCCTCTTTCGCCGCCTCCAAGAACACGTCCTCATCTTCATTCATCCGTGCGTCATCAACTTTGTTATAAAGATCGTTGAATAACAAAATTTATGTTTTTACTTCATACCATTTTGCTGTGATATCAACCGTGTTACGATAGTTTCCTACAGCGGTTTGAGGATCAACGTTGAAGGTATAAGTTAAACGGGTCCAAAAACTAGGATCATTCACACTGATGCTCTCATACGCAGTAATATATGCACGAGTTAGACGTAGGTTCTCCTAAGCGCTCCATGGTCTGGAACCCATTGTGAGTGAAAATATGAGGGTAATTTTTCAGAAAAATGAATCGAAGAAAGGGCACAGAGTAGATGAAATTATATGCATTCTAAAAACATTTTATAGTAAAATCCTTACTAATGAAACTGTAATTTTAATATACTAAAATATTACAACTGCGGAATGAACACTATTTGATACAGAGTAGATGAAACGGTACTGCGAAATTAACAATACTTTGCTGTGGAGTTGATGAAATAGTAATGCAAAAGTTTTTTGGAATACTAATTATTTTTCTTATACAAACTTCATAATAAAATTTTTTTATAATAAACTTCATTCATTCAAATCGAACCACGAAAAATATGTTCTGTTTTTGTAGTTCATCCATTGGTTTTGTGAGTCTTGCATCCCTTGGTTTTTTGTTGCTTGTGTCCCTAAGTTTTCTATCTTGTGTGTCCCTTGGATTTCTTCCTCCTGCTTCCATTGCTTTTCTGTCGCTTGCATCCCTTCGTCTTCTCTCGCTTTTGTCCCACGTCCTGAAGCCCTACTACGTTTTCTACTTTTATTTTGCTTCTTTGGGACAATTTTCTTACATGTTATTGCATTATGTGTTGTACTATGGCATTTAATACATCTTCTTATTTTCGGTTCCTCACCTTGTAAGGGGATACGGTTGGTGTATTTCGGTCTACTCGTTTGACGTATTTCCATTACTGGAGATTTAACAACCATATGGTCATTAGGAACTTCCCAATCACCATGTTCTGGTAGTGGGTATATGGCCTCCTCGTACGTATTTCAATACGCTTCAATTTTATGTGCATCTATAGCTATATGCCCACAATTTTCATTTTTCAAGTGCGTTAAAACCATTATCACATGACCACAAGACAAACAGTTAGTTGCCAATAATTGCAAGAACAAGTCTTTTGCCTCAAGTCACCTATGCCACCACTTTTGAAGTCATGGACTTGATATGTTGCATTGTCAACACCAAATATCGACCATCCTGTTATTCTGTCTTTATTTTTTTAACCATATCTTCGACCCACTTCGTAAGTATTGTTGTACTTTTTTCTGTTAAAGTAATGATATATGATTATATATGACATTTATTGTATAATTTGATAAAATTTTAGTCATACCTGCAGCCACCTGACGTTGGTAAAACCATTTTTGCATAAGTGTACAGAAGAACTCAAGAAGTGGTAATATAGGCAACTTTCTTGCATGTTTTGATACAACATTCATGGACTCTGCACTATTTGAGGTCAAATAACCGTACCTCATGCTGGGCAATGCGATCTAGTCCATTTATCTGTGGAATTTGACTAAGGTACGCCTTTACATCTGGTCTAAGAGTACAAAGTCTCCCCCAATACTGTTTAAACTCAATGGTCTTGTAAGCTCTTACAAGCTTCCAAAACAAAATTGTTGCTCTTTTTTTTTTTTTTTTTTTTTTTTAATTTTTTTTCCAAAGGTGTGCACTATGTTTCCTATTAGATGAAAACCACACAAACCATGTTGGGCATTTGGAAAAACATTTTGAATACTTACAACAATTGATGCAACCCTATCTGTTACCAATGTCAGACCTTCCAAATCACTAATGCATTCATGTAGTTTTTCAAGGAACCATGTCCAAGAATTCGTTATATCTTTTAGGCAAATTCCATACCCAATAGGCAATATTTGATTGTTGTCATCCATGGCAACTGCATGCAATATGGTGCGTTTGTACTTTCCCTTCAGATGGGAACCATCAATAATAATAACTTATCTACAAAACCCTCTGAATATATTATGTAAAAAGAATGAATATATTAACAATTTATTTTGTTTATAAACACTATATATTTACAAAGTTTAAAATTTAATTTATGTATTTACCACGCAACCAATAGAGAAAAAACAATACTCGAAGCGATCCTCCAAATTAGTTTGTACATACGCCACAGTCCGAGGATTATGTTTCTTCAAGTTGTGAAGATAAACTGGAAGTTTGGAGAAACTTTATTCGGGGGTCCCCGTCATCAATCCCATAGCACATTCTCTAGCATGCCATGCTTGTGAATAATTCAAATTAATTTCCAGCAACACATTCATATCTTTAATAATATCTCTAGGCCTCCAAACTCTCAAACTTCCTTGACCCATAATGTCATGTATTATGGTTCCCACAACTTCACTAGTTGCTTGCCTATGATTTGGGTGTATAAGTAACGAAGAACATGTGTGCCCCTCATTAAAAGTCTTAGTTTCAAACATTTTAGTTCCTTTAATGACGGCTGCATATAAACGCCAATGACAGTTTTCTTGCAAACAAACAACCTTATATCGAGATTTGGTTGATTTTTGAACCTCAATCTAAAACTTTTCTTTAACCGATTTGAAATTAACAGAAGTTGTTAGGTCTTTTTTGGTGTTATAGGTTTGATTCATAAATATTTTATCATTCGGACCTAAACTGTGAAATGGTCCAGGTTCAAGAATAGGTTCCGGACAATCAGGAATAAGAGGAACACAATACTAGGGATTAAAAGCAATTTTCCGTTGCGTGTACTCATCTTCCGACTAACCTTCATTTGATTTTTCATCAGATAATTGATCATCAAAATTCGGTACTTCTCCAAACTCAAATAAATTTTGTTGTTCTAATTCTTTCATGCACAAATTTGGTTCATTATCATTATCTAATAAAAAGTTATCATTATCTGATACAAACTTATCAGCAACTGAAGCTTTCTTTTCATAACCCACTCCTACATCATTTTCGCATCCCCTGGACCGGTTTCCACCAGATTGTCTATCTCCACGACCTCTACTACTTTTTGCTCCAATAAACTGGCTTTTCACCACTGGCTGTTCTTCAACTTCTTCATCTACCACCGATAAATACAAATGCACTTTCTGCTTTGTTTCAGACATTACATGTTTCAGGTGATCTACATCTGAGTCATCTGCAAGCTCCATGACATACCCACACTCAAAGTGTTTAAAAGACAAAGATATACGACTATTGAAAACACCGACCTTATTTCTAACCATTTGTAATAACATCTGATGGTCAAAGTTTGGAGGAAGATTTAAACCATAGTTTTTCACATTATTTCTAACGTAAACCTCATTTCCATTAACTGACTGCCACATCCCACACACAGAATAATAAAACTCATTTTTATAAAACTCTCTCCACAAAGATAATGAAAAAATGACTTCTCATGATTAAAACATTCATAAAATTGAAAAAAGTCGTTTCTGATCACTAAAAGGCATATAAAACAATAATAACTTAAAAAATCATATATAAACGTCAATTATTGCTTAAACACGACTAAAAATACCATTTCCGCATAGAAATAATGATTTGCACATAGGTGTTCACAGATCCGGAGAGACGACCCCTTCATTATCGCAGAAAATCTCCATAGTCTCCTTTATGGATGGAATGACTCTAAGGTCTTTGATGAAGTTTTTTAACCATATCACCTCCTTTGATGCTTCGCTTGCTTCTATGTACTCTGATTCGCATGTTGAATCAGCTACAGTCTCCTGCTTGGACTTTTCCATGTCACTACTCCTCCATTCAGGGTAAACACCCAGCCCGATTGAGAACGAAAATTATCTCTGTCGGTTTGAAAAATGGTGTCGCTATACCCTATCACTCTCAAGTCATCACTCCCACCAAGGGTAAGGACCTAGTCCTTAGTCCTCCATAGGTACTTGAGAATGTTCTTAACTGTAGTCTAATGAGCTTTACCAGGATTCCCTTGATATCTTCTGACCATGCTCAAAGCAAAGGCCACATCAGGGTGAGTACAAGTCATAGCATACATGATCGAGCCTACTGCAGAAGCATATGGTAGTTGACTCATTTCTGCTATCTCAGCCTCTATACTCAGACTCTGAGTCTTACTCAGTTTGGTATTGCTTAGGATAGGTAGGTTACCTTTCTTGGATTTCTTCATGCTGAAACGCTTCAACACCTTGTCTAAGTAGGTAGTTTGACTAAGCCCAATTAGTCATTTACTCCTGTCTCTCAATATCCTTATCCCTTGAATATAAGCAACTTCTCTAAGGTACTTCATAGCGAAACACTTCCCAAGCCAGGACCTAACCTCTTACAAGGTTGGAATGTCGTATGTCATCAACATACAATACCAAAAAGCTCACTATACTCCCACTAGCTTTGACATATACACAAGACTCATCCTCGCTTCTCGAAAATGCAAATTCTTTGACTTTCTCATCAAAACAAAGATTCCATCTGTGAGATGCTTGTTTTAATCCATAGATGGAATTTTCAAGCTTACACACTCTATTAGTGTACTTTGCATTGACAAAAACCTCTGGCTGACTCATGTAAACATCTTTAGCCAACTTTCCATGAAAATAGTTTTGACATCCATTTGCCATATTTTATAGTCATGAAATGCAGCTATGACTAGCATAACCCTAATAGATTTAATCTTCACTACTGGTGACAAGGTCTCATCATAGTCAACTCCATGAGTTTGAGTAAAGCCCTTCGCAACCAGTCGTGCCTTATATGTGTGTACTTTCTCATCCATGTCGATCTTCTTCTTGAAGATCCATTTGCAACCGATTGTATTACGACCCGGTACATTGTCAATCAAGTTCCAAACTTGATTGTCATACATGGACTGAATCTCGTTGTTCATAGCGTCTTTCCATTTTGCAGACTTCATGGCTTCTTTGTAGTTGTTAGGTTCATCAAGATTTACCAGTGTGCTATCACTAATAAATGTATCACCTTCTGTAGTAATATGGAAACCATAAAAATCAGGTGGAACTCTAACTCTACTGAAATGTCTCAGAGGTACGGACTCGTCAATTGGCTCAACCGGAGTTTCCTCCTTAGGTTGATTGCTAGTTTTTGAGATTCCTTCACCGCTTGACTCCTGAAGCTCTTCAAGGTCAATTTTCCTCCCACTGTCCCCTTGGCATATGAGTTCTCTCTTACGAAAGACTTCTCTCCTCGTGACGAAGACAACATTGTCACTCGGTCTATAGAAGAGATATCTAAAGGAATTTTGCGGGTAGCCAATGAAAATACATCGCTCACTTCAAGGTTCGATCTTGTCATGAGTCTCACGTCTCACGAAAGCCTTGCAACCCCAAACTTTGATGTGATCTAATGAGGGAACCTTCCATATCCACATCTCGTGAGGTGTTTTGGATACCTTTTTGGTAGGGACTAGACTAAGGATATGGGCGACAGTCTCTAAGGCATACCCCCAGAATGAGATAGGTAACAAAGCTAGACTCATCATGGAATGAACCATGTCTAGCAAGGTTCTATTACACCTCTCAGGTACACCATTAAGCTGTTGTGTCCTAGGTGGCGTCAATTGTGAAACAATTCCACATTCCTTAAGATAGTCAAGGAACTCGATAGTAAGATACTCTCCTCCTCGAGCGGGTCACAACATCTTTATCTTCCTAACCAATTGATTCTTCACTTATTGCTTAAACTCCTTGAAATTTTCAAAAGTTTCATACTCTAAGTTTTATAAAGGGTTTAACATGTAAAAGTGTTTGATAATCATTTGCAAGTAGTTTTGTTGACAAAATAGTTTAAAGTATAGTAAATCCATTTGTATGCTAGTTATTAATCACATGTGATCGATATAATAACTAGTATGATTCAACTTGTGTTCCCCCCATAAAAGCATTTAAAAACATTTAAAAGGTTGATTAAGGGGCATGGACTCAGCTGTAGTGAGTGATGCGACTGTAAGATCGGTTTAGGAAGTTGAGTGTCAATTGTGGACTTGAGCACCAACGGATCTTATTACCCATATAACGACATATATATGTATACAATTAGTGCTTGAAACAACTAATTATTGAATTGGGATCACCTTAGGGACTAGTAAACACTTATATTGAAGTGTTACAACCATATACGATTGTATATGAGGGGTATATAGCTATACAAGGGAATGTATGGTCAAAATACACCATATTAGTGTGTGTGCGGCCGCACACCCCCCATAAAGTGTGTCAAAATGTATTTTGAGGCCTTAGAACTCATCTAGGAAGGTTTCTTACTTCATGTTCTATCCATAAATGGAGTTTGTTGCCATTTTAGGACCTAAAAAGGGTGTGTATGGTTGCACATGGTGTGTGCGGCCGTACACACCTGAAGATCACGAGAATTGGCAATTTTCAGGTATATCGTCAAGTTTTATTGGCCTAAAACAAGTTATAACAAGTATATACACGTTATAGAGGCTTGAAAAGGGTGATTATGGTCCAAAACTTAGTGTGTGTTCTTGGTGATCTTGGTGTTCTTGGTGTTTTTGAAGATCTAACACCAAAAACGTGTTTTCATGGATTAAAGTAGGGAAGAAGTATAGTTAAGTTCATGTATCAATAAATCAACGGAAGGATTACTTACTTTTATGAAGATCAAGATGAAGATTGGGATGGTACTTGAGAGAAAAATGTATTCCAGCTTTGAAGGAGTGTAAAAAGTGTTAAAAAAGGCTAACTATGGTATATATAGGTAAGAGTGTGTGGCTGGGATGGGTGTGCGGCCGCACACACATGTGTGTGGCCGTACACTCAAGTGTGCGGCCGCAAACTCCATATGTTGGAGTGTTTGGCACGAGTTTGCTTGATATGCATCGTGTTATCCCATTTCTAGGCTCCTACCTTGATTGTACTAGGTTTAGAACACTCAAATAGACCCTAAACAGTGTTAAAAGATAGAAAAACGAGTCTAACTTTGATTGAATTGATCTATTGTTCGAGATAGAAATTTCGGGTTGTCGCATCATCCCCCCGTTAGAGGGAATTTCGTCCCGAAATTAGAGTTTAAGCAATAACTAGTTACAATTTAACTAAGCGAAAAGATGAGGATATTTCAGTTTCATTTGATCCTTGCGCTCCCAAGTGAATTCATGTCCTCACTTGGCATTCCAGCGAACCTTCACTAATGGGATGCGACTTTGTTTCGTCTGCTTGACCTCTCGGTCCATGGTCACTACGGTTCTTCCATGAAGTTGAGGCTCTTGTTGATCTCAATCTCGTCGAGTGGGATTACAAGAGTCTTTTCGGACATACACTTTTTCAAGTTTGAGACGTGGAAAGTAGAATGTACGTTGCTAGGTTCGCGGGTAGGTTAAGTTTGTAAGTTACAAAGCGATTATGGTAAGAATCTCGAAGGCCCTATTGTCACACCCCAAAATCATAGAACGGCGGAAACGTTCGGGGGTGGAGGACGTCATGTACAGTATCACAACAATGCAAAGTAGTAAACAAGCAACAACATCATCCATTGCATTAATAATATAATTTCGTACAAGTGTGTTCTGTCAAGTTATATAGACACCAAAAATATACATCAAAATAAAAGAGGAGTGTTGAACGAGCTCCGTCTTTTCAAAAACCTGGCTCCGGTACCTATCTACTGGTGACCTGTCTACTGATGACCTGAGAATACAAGTTATTTTGAAAGAGTTTAGCAGCTTTAAAGTTGGTGATATAAGTATATTAGTGTCTGTGTTTGCATGAAAGCATTTGTAAGATGATTGTAAGATGTGATGTATAAGTTTTGTAATGTTTGTATTTGTTTGAAAACTCCTAGAAAGCCCTATGTTTCCTACTAAAAGTAGCCTTCTACCAAGGCATCTAGTATCTATGTGTGTCTCTTGTAAGAGTGTGTATTTTCCTAATTCCGACTATCATTAACCAAAAATATAGTTTTTACAATACCGTGCATCGTGTGAATGTTCACGAAGTGAATGTAATGGGAAAAATATTATAGTACTGTAGTGTTGTATTAAGTAACTACTGCTGTACTAACTACCTTAAACCAATTGTTATTTAAAGTACCATGTGATCGGCTTGTACCCTGCTACCGACTCAATAGTAAAACGACGATGTAAGACGCCGTAAGAAATGACATTTGGCACCCGTGGACTTGCAAGTCCCACTGTAGCGAGCACCAAGGTGTAGGATAGTCAATCCAGTATAGATCTATTCGCAAACTCATACGCTCCCCAATTAAGGAGATTCTGGATACAAAAACGATCATGGCAGGTAGTGCCATGCCCCGTTTAATGGCTCACATAACCGTATTAATGTATATTTAATGTATGTGCTAGCTGTATTGTGTGTTATTTCTCTGTCTAGCCTATATGTTAGTTTCTCATCATAGTATCTATCGTGTGTTTCTCGTTATAGTATCTCTTGTTAGTTTCTCATCATAGTATCTATTTTTTGTTATTGACTCATGTATGAACTGACTCTTTGTATGTTTCATTGTTCTAGTAATAGTATTAGTATATCTCTAAACTATACCTATTATAGTTTACTAGTAATGTTGTTTGTGTATATGAGGTTGTTTGTATACCCTTGCTACCCAAAGGTATTGTACTGAATGAAGTAACCTTTTATATCTATATACATATACATAATATATAACTAGGATTCAAACGACCCTCAGACAAGATAACCCTGATACCCTACGTCCACAACCAAACAAGGAACATGAAGTAAGGTGAGCTATCAGTCCTAAGACCTTTTAATCCTACGTATATAACTATATCTATATAGATATACCTTTTAATAGAATATAAGTTTAAAAGAGTTTAAGAAATAGTAATTGGCATGTGAAAGAGTTGATAAGAGCATTTGATATGTAAAAGAGTTTGTAAAACAGTTTGATAACACAGTTTGAAAAGCAAGAAGACCACTTGTTTGGTAGTTATTAATCACATGTGATTGATATAATAACCAAAATTGTTCAACTTGTATCCCCCCTCCCATAAAAGCATGTAAAAACATTTAAAAGGTTAATTAAGGGGTATGAACTCACCTATAGTGAGTGGTTTGGATGAACGGATTGTATAGGATGCTAAGTGTCAAGTGAAGACTTGAGCACACACGCAGATCCTATTTAACATATAATGATACATATATGAATATAATTTGTGCTTATAACATCTAATTATTGAATTGAAGCTACCTTAGAGGCTAGTAAACACTTATTTTGAAGTGTTACAACCATATATGATTGTATATAACGGGTATATGGCTATACAAGGGAGTGTATGGTCAAAATACACACCATTTGTGTGTGTACGGCCGCACACTCCCTATGGAATGTGCCAAAATGTATTTTAAGGCTTTAGGACTCATCTAGGAAGGTTTCTTACTTCATGATTTAGCCTTATATGAAGTTTATTACCACTTTTGGACCTAAAAAGGGTGTGTGCGGCCGCACACCCTTTATGAACATGATAAAATCATGTTTTTCTAGCATATCATCAAGTGTTCTTAGCATATAACAAGTTATGATAAGTGTATACACGTTATAAAGGATTGAAAGGGGTGATTAAGGTCCAAAACTAGTGTGTGTTCTTGGTGTTCTTGACTAAAAATGGATGTTTTCATGGATCAAGGCAAGGGGAAAGGCTAGTTAAGGTCACATATTAACTAAACAAAGGATGAATCACTCATTTGATTGAAGTTTGGCGTGAAACTTTGGATGGTACTTGAGAGAAAACGTGTTCTAGCTTTGAAGAAGTGAAAAAGTGTTCAAAAATGACAAGTGTAGTATATATATGGGAGAGTGTGCGGCTGGGGATGGGTGTGCAGCTGCACACTCCATGTGTTGGAGTGTTTGGCCCGATTTTGCTTGATATGCATCCTGTTATCCCATTTCTAGTTTCCCACCTTAATTGTATTGGGTTTAGAACACTCTAATTGACTCTAAATAGTGCTAGAAAATAGAAAAAACGAGTCCAACCTTCATTGATTTGAATAAGAGTATAAGATAAAATTTTTGGATTGTCACAACTATTTATCTTGGATTTAGCTTTCCACGCTTTCCGGAGCATATCAAGCCTTTCCAGGGTGAGACTTTCAAGGAACGTGGTCCCCTCCTGGAATTCCAAAGGTTTCCTTCTTTTGTCAGCGTAGCTTAGAAATTCGCAAATTCATGTAGGCGTCTTTGGTGCTGACCAGTTCTTAGCGGTTTTGATTTTTGGAAGGTTCCATATGAATTCCCACTTCACTAACAGTGTGTCTTGGGAATTCGACTCGTCGAATTCCAAACTCGCCTTTAGAGATCTTCGCGTAGAGCTTCTCTGGTCGTAATGTTTCCCAGATCTGGCGTAGATGCTTACTATGCTCTCCCTTACTACGAGAATAGATAAGTATGTCATCTATGAAGACAATGAAGAACTGATCCAAGTAAAGACGGAATACCCTATTCATTAAGTCCATGAATACCGCGGGCGCATTGGTCTTATCCGGAAGGTATCACTACGGACTCATGGTGTCCGTATCGTGTTCGGAAGGCCGTCCTCGGGACATCCTCCTCTAACACTCGTAACTGGTGATATTCGGATCTCAGATCCATCTTCGAAAGGTAATTCGTTCTTGGCGGGTGGTCAAACAATCCATCTATGAGAGGCAGAGGGTAATGATTCCTAATGGAAATCTTGTCGAGGTCTCTGTAGTCGATGCACATACTAAACAATCCGTCTTTCTTCTTGACGAAATAGACTGGAGTTCCCCAGTGTGAGGAGCTTGGTATTTCAAATCCATTGCTGAGTAGTTCGTTAAGTTGACCGGACAGTTCTTGCATCTCTGTAGGCGTTATACTATAGGGTGATTTGGTTACAGGGGTAGCCCCTGCAACTAATCTGATTCCGAAGTTGACCTTGACGTTGTGGAGGTAATCCTGGGAGTTCTTCTGGAAAGACATCGGGAATATCCAAAAGAAAGTACGATTACTCATGAAGTAAGGAATAGGATAGGTGCTTCTATTCTATCTGTATCTCTTGTCCTCGTTCGGCGAGAAGGCATTTGATTGGGTTCTAAGTTTATTCGCGTGGCAGCACTATCACTCGTAGTCTTGAGCAGTATCCGTCCTGAAGTTCATATCAGAAGTCATACATGGTTCATCAATCACAGTCTCGCGTATACGAGTCGTATATAATTAAGATTGAAAAGGTAGTCGAATAAATGATTCTTCTTTAAGCTCACATCCAAACAAGGAAAAGAAGTTAAAGCGGAATCATAAATTCTAAACCTATAGAACCTTGATTATATATCACCCTTGTATATACATTCCTCAGAGATAAATCAACCGTATGGGTCTTCGGATTGAACTTGACGTACTGTACGAGTGGTATTCCGGGGAGGTTTGCTGAGGGTTCTTCGGGAAGGACACGAAACATGAGGTACTCTCTGCATGAGTACCTTGGAGTTCTGGAATCACAGCTTCGCTAGAAAGGCAATTGCGGAGAAAGAGATTTATGCACGAAAGTAGTATTGTGAGGATCGAATTGGCTCAAGTTGTATGCTAATATCAGACTCACTTGTAAATAAAGGCATTAGACTTGATCATAAAGGCGTTACAGAAAAAACACAACAATGCAACTTTTAACAGAGTTTCAGTACTTTAGATTAACTACAAGACTACTGCTGCAAACAAGGTACACTACAAAAAGCAAGTATACGCAGCATGAGGACCCCTTGACTGACAGGATCTCGCAAATGATAAGACTCGAGTTGCACTAGTTTTTAACAGTTTATGAGTCTATTACAACGAAACGCCTTAATTACTTCAACGTGGGTCCGTAGTAGTCTCTCCTGTGGCAGTGATCCTTAGTATCTTCCCGTCTGCGCTAGAGTTCTTTGTTATTGGACAATCCTTCTTGGGATGTCCTATCTCTCAGCATAGGTGACATATCTGGCTAGTACCGACATCGGTGGTGGAAGTGATGTGTCGGTCGGAGTTATGTGGACACGAGTGCTTCAGTTGTTCCTCCTTTTTGAACAATTCCTTTTAAAGTGTCCAATTTCACCGCAACGATAGCAAGCCTGGTTGACTCCAATGCCAGAGGCTTAAGTGATGGGTCGTGCCGGTGCTCTACAACTATGAGCATGGTGACCTATTTTGTGGCAATTGCAGCATTGCATTTCATGGCAAGCCCCATTATGATGAAAGTTACACTTGTTACACTTCGGTAGTTTTCCCTCGTATGGTTTGATCGGTGCTGGAATGGCAGGGGTTTCCACTTGTTACTGTTGCATGGCAAGTCTTTGGGATCGATTTCGCTCTTTTTGGGCTTGAAGCTTTCATTTCCTATTCTCGGTTTTACGACTTTGCAAGTCTGTGACTGTTATCATTTGTTGGCTTCCCGGATCGATACAACGATCGGAATTTTCAACCCCCTTGCTAGCCTTGCTTGCGTTGTTAGCGCTGAGGTTTGCAAGGACAGCTGCCACTGCAGCTGTTACCACGGCTTGGAATATAGCGGCGTCGATATGAAGGATAGGGGTTTCGTTGTTCGACTGACTATTTCTGGATGACGACATGATTCTGTTACGAAAGAAAACGAGTTCGTGAGTGATTATGGTTGAACCTAGATGTATTTTGATCATTCATGTAAAGAGTAGAAGTAAGTTCTCAAGGGTTGACCTACATCCCTATGATGCAGTCCTAGTAAAGAGTAGAAGTAAGTTCATAGAATGGTCACAAGACGTTTGTAGTCCAAACTAGGGTATCATTGGTTGGTGGATAACATGATCCAATTTTTGAAAGAGAGTTGGAAATGATCCCGGAGCTAAATTACCATAGTCCAATAGCTTGACTAGAGTGAGTTTTAGATAGAGTTCTAACGATAGTATGATGAAAGTATTTGAACAAAGATTGACACATAAATTAGCCGACTGTCAATATCATTGATATTTATGATGTAATAAGTTTCGGAAAATTGACCTTGTAGTAGGTCTTACATCATATCCGGAGTAGAAAAGTTTTGACAGCATAAAGGCCTAACTAAAAGTACTTACGGTACTGGGGTAGTTACATAGAAAAGTGCTACATAGGGCATAGATAGGAAAACAATTCCTTATAACAAGGAAGGAAAGATAAACCATCTCCTACTGGTGACGGCCATCCCTCTGGTGAACCCTTATTTCATCCAGTTTATGTTCCATATCTAGCAGGTTTCTTTCGTACACCCTCTGGCGTACTCGGAGCTCTATGACTTCGGCTTGAGTTTCAGCTAGTGCTTGCAGCAGAGCCTCTTGGTCTCTCTCAGATATCTCACGAGCATTTTCAAGGTGAACGGTGCGGATGGTATGCATTCCTACATTGGTATCAACCTCTGCGATACAATGGAGAGTTGTCCTGGCCTAGATTTCTTTTTGGGAAACTCTACATACCAGGTTTGGCAGAACTTTGTCTGCTGAGCCTCCTTGGCTTATGTTATAGAAGCTTCAGTCTCCATTAAACGACATAGTTTGATCTTGCTCTTCGCTCCATGTCTCCAAACATTCTACCCAAGGAGGCGTCGCGCCTTGAAAAGCCAGACGAGGGTTAGGATTTGGGTTGGGAGCCACCGGGGGTAGGTTCTCAACCTCAGGCTCGAAGTTAGCACCATCCGAAAAGCCTTCAGTATGGTGATCATCCAAAGGGATTGGATGATCATCCTCTGGCTCTTCTCTAAACCATGAAACATTTCCTTCGAATAAGTGACCTTAACTCCAAATTCACAAGGAACAGGGGGTAATGCAAAATTTCACAAATTCTAAGTCTATGTCATCCTAGTTACATATAACCTTAGTCTATCCACTTAGCAACTATTGACATATTAATGAAGATCTTTAGTTCTCAACTAAGTAATTATAGTAACACAAAATACTCCTAATGTCTTCATTGTAGTAGTGTTGGTAAGTTTTTAGACTTGTTGCCATATCACAACCATTCTTGGGCATATGCTAATCACTCCTCGGACCAGCATAGTTGATTAGGCTATGCCACTCCCAGGACTGACCATACATCCCCGAGCTTACTTGTGATATTCAACAATCGTAATACTTTAGTTTTTGTCATTGTGACACTAATTTTAGTATGAATGCAGGCATGTATACTTAGTTAAATATTTTATTATTTAAAAGTATAAACTCTTGGTCAGAGTATTTTAATCTCATTGCGTTTATATTTAGTATATCTTTTATGGGTTGATATACTAGATTCACTATAAACGATGCTCTGATACCAATCTATCACACCCCAAAACCAAGAACGGCGGAAATGTTCTGGGGCAGAAGATGTCATGTATAGTATCACAACACAGAATAATAGTAAACAAGCAAACAACATCATCCATTTCATTAATAATATAATTTTAATACAAGTGTGTTCTGTGGTTTATAGGACACCAAAATATGAATCAAAATAAAAGATGAGTCTTGTATGGGTTCCATCTTCTCAAAAGCTGGCCTTGATACATGTTTACTGACGACTTGAGAATACAAGTTATTTTGAAAGAGTTTGTCAGCATTAAAGCGGGTGAGTTCATAAGTATTTAGTGTCATAATTTGTATGAAAATGTTTGTAAGTGTTTGAATGTAAGAGTATGTAAAATGTTTGTAGTAATTGTTTGTATCTCCTAGAAAATCCTATATTTTCCATAAATGCAGCCTTCTACCAAGGCATCAAGTGTACTGTATGTTTGTTCATTGTAAAAGTGAGTATTTTTCCCAAACGTGACTATCATTAGTGAAAGTATAGTTTTACATTACCCTTTATGTGAGGAGGTCACAGGGTAGATGTAATGGGAAAATAATGAAGTACTGTAGTATAATAATATTATAACTACTATTGTACTAACTATCTTAAAATCAATTGTTAATTAAGGTATAATGTGATGTAATTGTAACCATACTTGATCGACCTAGTGAAACACGACGCTCGAAGATGTCAAGATGTTATGACATTCATCACCTGAAGACCTGCAGGTCCCACTGTAGCTAGCAGCAAGGTGTAGGACGGTCAGTGCACTATAGATCTATACACGAATTCACGCTCTCCCTTTAGGAGACCCTGGATACAAGACGAGCCATGACAGAGATGCCATGCCCCGAAGTAGTGCCTCACATTTATGTTATAGTGTGTATGTAGTGTATGTACTAGTGTAGTGTATGTCTCCCCTGATTTTCATTATAGTAAGTTCTCTAGTATTGTATATAGTGTGTATGAATAGTATGTACTAGTGTATGTTCTCTCTGTCTAGTGAGTAGTATGTTCTCTCTGACTTTCATTATAGTATGTTCAGTTGTATAGTGTAGTGTATGTATTGTTTATAGTATGTATTGACTCATGTATGAACTGACTCTTTGTATGATTCGTTGCACTAGAAATAGTAAGTAGTATAACGATAAACTATACCTATTATAGTTTACTAGAATTGTTTTTTGCATAACTGAGTGTATTGAAATAAGAAAATGAGCTTTTATGTCTATACATATATACATGATGTATAAATAAGGATCAAACGACAACCGAACAAATAATAGTGTACTCTAAGTCCACAACCAAGCAAGGAATAGGAAATAGAGTGTATTATCAGTCCTAAGTCCTTCAAACCTTACTTATATAACTATATATGTATTGGACATGATTTGACAATATAAGAGTTTAAAGAATTGAAAATAAATATTTGGAAACTAAAACTATGTTTTAAAAAGGGTTGAACATGTAAAAGTGTTTGATAATCATTTGCAAGTAGTTTTGTTGACAAAATAGTTTAAAGTATAGTAAATCCATTTGTATGCTAGTTATTAATCACATGTAATTGATATAATAACTAGAATGATTCGACTTGTATCCCCCCCTAAAAGCATTTAAAAACATTTAAAAGGTTGATTAAGGGGTATGAACTCAGCTGTAGTGAGTGATGCGACTGTAAGATCGGTTTAGGAAGTTGAGTGTCAATTGCGGACTTGAGCACAAACGGATCCTATTACCCATATAACGACATATATATATGTATACAATTAGTGCTTGAAACAACTAATTATTGAATTGGGACCAACTTAGGGACTAGTAAGCACTTATATTGAAGTGTTACAACCATATATGATTGTATATGTGGGGTATATAACTATACAAGGGAGTGTATGGTCAAAATACACCATATTAGTGTGTGTACGGCCAGGGTGTGTGTGCGGCCGCACACTCCCCATAAAGCGTGTCAAAACGTATTTTTTGGCCTTAGGAATCATCTAGGAAGGTTTCATACTTCATGTTCTAGCCATAAATGGAGTTTGTTGCCATTTTAGGACCTAAAAAGGGAGTGTATGGTTGCACATGGTGTGTGCGGCCGTACACACCTGAAGATCATGAGAAATGGCGTTTTTTAGGTATATATTGAAGTGTTCTTGGCCTAAAACAAGTTATAACAAGTATATACACGTTATAAAGGCTTGAAAAGGGTGATTAGGGTCCAAAACTTAGTGTATGTTCTTGGTGTTTTTGAAGATCTAACACCAAAATGTGTTTTCATGGATTAAAGTAGGGAAGAAGGCTAGTTAAGTTCAAGTATCAACAAATCAAAGGACGGATTACTTACTTTTATGAAGATCAAGATGAAGATTGGGATGGTACTTGAGAGAAAAACGTGTTCCATCTTTGAAGGAGTGTAAAAATTGTTCAAAATGGCTAAGTGTGGTTTATATAGGTAAGAGTGTGTGGATGGGATGGGTGTGCGGCCGCACACACCTATGTGTGGCCGTACACTCACGTGTGCAGCCGCACACTCCATATGTTGGAGTGTTTGGCCCGAGTTTGCTTGATATGCATCGTGTTATCCCATTTCTAGGATCCTACCTTGATTGTACTAGGTTTAGAACACTCAAATAGACCCTAAACAGTGTTAAAAGATAGATAAACGAGTCTAACTTTGATTGAATTGATCTATTGTTCGAGATAGAAATTTCGGGTTGTCACAAGATTCATGATGAAACATCCGCAACCAAAAACATGAAAGAATTTGACATTAGGTTTTCGATTAATTATGATTTCATAAGGAGTGATGTTAGATCTTCTATGAATAAAAGAACAATTCTGAGTAAAGCATGCTGTAGAGATGGCTTCAACCCATAGATATTGAGGAAGATTCGCATATGACAACATTGTTCTTGCTGCTTTGCACAATGATCCGTTCCTTCTTTCAACAACACCATTTTGTTGAGGTGTATATGGTGATGAGAAGTTATGCGAAATTCCTTTTTCAGTCAAGAACAAATCCAGTATGTTATTCTTAAACTCTGACCCATTATCACTCTTTATTCTTCGAACATTCTTTTTCTGACTCATCTCTATCTTTTTGATAAAATCAATCATTGTTTGAGCAACTTCAGATTTTAACCTGACAAAAAATACCCAAGTGAATCGTGAAAAATCATCAACAATAACCAAAATGTACTGTTTCTTGTTGAGTGTTTCAACAGTCAAAGGTCCACAAAGGTCTATGTGAAGAAGTTCCAATGGTTCAACAATTTTCGAATCTATCACAATAGGATGTCCTTTGCGATGTTGTTTTTCTTGTTCGCAAGCACCACAAAGAGGATTATTATCAAATTTTAACACAAGAAGACCACGAACTAAGTCCTCTGTAACCAACTTGTTTAGATTTCGAAAGTTTAAATGTGACAAACGTCCATGCCATAAGCAGCTGACATCATTTGATGCTTTCGAAAGTAGACAAACAGATGGTTTGCCCACAATTGGTTTAATATCCAGTGTGAAATATCGCCATATCGTTTTGACTTTAGCAACACTTCGTTCGTCTTGACATTTGAGATTATACTCCCTTCTTCGTTAAACACCACTTGATTTCCAGTGCCCACAACTAATTGTGAAACACTAATCAAATTATGTTTAAGATCTTCCACATATGCAACTCGATTTACTGTGAATTTCCCATTCGTTACTTTGCCATATCCTTTGACTTGACATTTTTTATTATTACCATACTTCACTACTCCAGCATTTTCAAGACTTCGAAAATCTCTTAAGTTCTCCTTCCTTCCAGTCATGTGACGTGAGCAACCACTATCAATGTACCATTTCGTATCATATTGCTCGTCACCTAGTACCTGCATTTATTTAAAGAATTTAGGTACCCAATGCTTTTTGGGTCCTTGGTTATTAGCTTGAAACAAAGAGTGAATTTTAGAATTGAAAGCCCAAGTTCGAACTTTTGCCTTGATACTATCAATTAAATCAACATCATTATCTAAAGATATTGAAATGTAACTTTTCGATAGTTTTGGATTTTCATTAGATTACACCTCAGTCTTCTCAATTATTGTTAATTTGTTGATTGGTTTCCATCTCTGAACTGGATTATTCGAATCTTGAGAAGATAAAATTCCAGTTGTTGACTCATTTAAATACTTTTCGTAAGCTGTTTTGATCTGAACTTGAGAAAACCTTCCAGACTGATACCTTTTGCCTTGTCCCTCAAGCCAATTATTAATGGAATGAATTTCTGATTTTCTATTTGAACATGAAACCTTTGTTGGTTTTGTGATTGAAGGATTTGGAAAATTTGGCTTTTGTGGTGTAAATGTTACTGGTGATTTGAAGGTTTCGCTTGTAATTGGTTGACTATTTGTTGATTTTCGAACATTGTTAAGTTTTTGATCATTCACACCCTTTTGTGATTTCTCATACTTTCGAATGTTATCAAATTTTCGAACATGTGCAACCTCTTGATTAATTGGAAAGGTGTCTATTACATTCATTGGTTGATGAAAAGACGTGTTTCTTTGTTTATCTGTGACAAATGGATTTTGAAAACTCTTTGGTTTTTGAAATATATGTTAATTTGGATTTTGAAACACTGTTTTTCTCAGACGAAACTTTGGATTTAGTTAAAGCGAGTTTTTCGTTAGATACTACTTGACAAAAAATTACCTTTTGTGCCTTTCTTTTTGAAACTTTGTGTTCTTTTGAAAACTTATCAACAAGCACTTTGAATTCATTTGAATTAAGTTTCACAATTAGAGTTGAATCAACAACTTCTTTTGTAACAACTTCTTTTTCTTTTTCAGATTTATCAACCCATTTTTTTTGGTTTTTGTTTTTGAAAAACATACGAATTTTTAGTTAGGTTGTTTTCAATTGTGTTTTGATTTGCAAAGAATCCTTCATCTGTTGAACGCTTATTGTCTTCTTGAACCAATTTGTTGAATTCTGGCTTTATATTCTCTACATTTCCAGTAGTGACAAACACTTGGTTTGGAAACACAACATTATCAGTACATGTAAAATGTGGATACACAACTGTGTTGGTTTCCATAAAATGTGCTCCTTTGTCACTAATCACTTTGTCAAACTTTTCCGTGTCACCATACACTTGTTCAACAACAACTCTTGGAATTAAAGTTTCAGTTGAAACTTTCTTTTCTGTCTTATAAACATTCGAAGCTTTAATTTCTTCCTCCTTATCATGACTACTATCTGTCTGACTGTCTCGAACTTCTACATCATCAAAGTCAAAAAAATTTGAAGTAGAGGGTTTTCTATTGTCATCCTCAACCATCGAATCATTAACAATTTCTTTACCTTTGACCTTAGATGTGATGTTAATGATAGACAATTGAGAACAATCAATACTTTCTTCTTCTTCAATTTCACTGATTTCGCTAAGAATATCCGAATTCTCATCGACATCAGCAAAATTGAGTTGTGAATCAAGTTTCGAATGTTCAGTTCTTTTCAAAATTCTCACTTGTTCATCTTTTGTCAAACTTTCATTAAAAATATTAACCAATTCATCAGCATTTAAAATCTCATCTATCTTAACAACACCATATGCAAACCTATCATATGGTACTCTGTTAAAATCAACTATTGTGTTTTCACAATCATATGACATGACATCAACTTTTTCTCTTTCGAATGCAAGAAAAGGCAACAGTTTACAATGTTGTTCTTTGCTAATGTCAGAAGAATGATGTAAAGCAGGTAACTTGGCATATAAACGTTTTGCAGAGTTACAATAGATGTTACATTGTGCCAACAACATTCTTAAATCTTTATCTACATTTTCTCTATCATTATTGACATTTCGTAATTGTAACTCTAGATACTCTACCCTGCAACGTTTCGTGTCTAGCAACTTTTGAGTCTCAAGCAATTGATTATTAAGTTTCTTTTCCTCGTTACTAGCAGAAACAACAATAGCATCAAAGTAAGCAACAATATCATCAAAAGCAATTATTTCAGGATCATATGCATGTAAAGGAATATTAAAATATTCGAGTATAGAACGTACCTTAGTTGTCATAGGAGATTTGTCACTTGACTTCGTAACGAAGCAACACCAGATATCTCCTCTTCTTCTCCATCCTCAAATCTTGCAAACATGGCACCATGAGTAGGATGCCTCATCTCCTCATCATCAGACCCGGAGGACCAAATCTGATAAGTGCGACTTTCTTCATCTTCATCCTCTCTTCTTGCCACAAGATACAATCCCTTGGCCTTCTCACGAGCTTCCTCCAGTTTTTCAACATAATATGCTTCGTCCTTTACTCTATTTTTCTTTTCCTCTTTCTTTTGAAGAAAACAATCAATTGCAAAGTGATTCACACCATTACAATAATGACAATCTACACCAGGATCCCCTTTCAATTGTTTTTCTGTCTTAAACTCTTTCACCTTGTCATCATTCTTCTCAGACTTTTCAAAAGTCTTTTTCTCTTCTACACCAGACTTCGTAAAATTTCCTTTCACCTCACTCTGCTTTCCCTTAGGATTAAAAGGCTGTTTCAAAAACTTTTTAACTCGATTATTGGAGTAAAAAGCTACAACTTCATCATCCGAATTCAAGAGAAAACCTTCTTCATCTGAATTCTCCTTTTCAGCAGATTCCACCTCAGACACTTTCGAAACCAGAGCCAGTGGTCCGCCTAAAATTTGTTTCACTTCTTCCAGTATTTCAAAAACTTTACTTTCATGTGTCTTTAGCTGATTGTATGCATAATTCAAAGATGAACTGTTGAAGCTCTGTTGATTTTTGATCATCATACTAACACTCCTCCATTCCTTCCTTAGTCCCATAACAAAAGTAAGATTATACTCCATTAAGGACCTTGTAATTCCATAGCGATTGCACCAGTAGATCAACTCATTCAGACGATCGTAGTAGACTTCAATTGTTTTAGTTTCCTTTTGTTTGAACTCCTTCTGTTCAACCAAACATTGCTTAACAGAACCGATCTTAGTCTTCTCACTTCCTTGATACTTTTCTTTGAGAGTATTCCAAATTTCCTTAGCAGTTTTACAACCACGAATGTAGTTGTAAACAACAGGTGGAAAAGCACCTCTCAACTCTCTCATGCATCGCTTTTTGTTGTTCTTTAGTCTTTTTTGTTGTTCTCCAACAACAGAAGTAGTTCCAGGTGAATCTATGTTTTGAACATTCAATGGAGGTTGAACTGTTCTATTGATGCAATTCCACAACTCTTCTCCAGACCATTCAAGTAGTCTTCCATACGATCAACCCACTGATCGTAGTATTCTGGAATCAGCATTGGAATTTTTGGTTGATGATCCAAGCATATGGGAATATGAAGTCATTGTGTTTATACTGAAGTTCGCCATTGATGAACACATGAGAAAAATTCAGAAATCACAGAAAACTTGATGAATTTGAAATTTGATCAAACGAATTGATCAAAAACTTATAATCAATCACTCGATTATATAATTTGAATGCAGAATCTAATCAAATTTGTAGATCATACGTGATTTTCAGAACCAAAAGCGCAGAAACTTTTGAGACAAAAAGATGACTCAAAATCAGATGATTCAGAAAGAAAATAAGATCAATGCAGTTTGATTCCTGCTCTAATACCAATTATAGTTGAAGTGTATTTGAGAAATTGATTAAGAGCAAGAACAATCAATGTAATGAACTCAGAAAGTAAATAAGACTTTGAAGTTTATATTACTCTCAATAAGCTCGATTACAAAATAGATAACGATATTGGAAAACTCGTATCTTTAAATCTAAGCTCAATACCTATTTATAGGGAAACAGAGAGTACAAAAAATACTAAGTCTAAGACTATTAAGGTTCGTAAGAAAGTGACTTAGCAAATATGTTACATACGAAATAAACTAAACACTATTCGACTCTTTACAAGAATTTGACCCTTACAATCAGAGTTTCATACACACCATTACAAGGTAAAATTTCAAACATAAAAACAGCATTCCTATAAGCCAAAATTGAACAATTCATATCATTAAACGGATATCGAAAACCTTGTCTAAATAGTTCATAAAAAGAAATAATGTTTTGTGTCATTTCTGATGAATAGAAACAACCAATCAAATATATACTTGTTGGATTAATGTCTAAGTCCATAACTATATTTGGTATGTACTTGACCCGTCCCGGCATGGTCCATTTGGGTTGCACTTCACCGACACAATTTATATGGATAATCTTTTGAGAATGGTATATTTATGATTAATATTAACTAGTAAGTAAACCCGTGGTAACCCACGGGGCATTTTTAATTATTTTTCTATATATATATATATATATATATATATATATATATATATATATATATATTTGTAACGGTGAATATAAAAAATATGTAATTTTTTTTGAATTACTGTATTTTATAAAAAATAGTTGGAGCCCTTGGTTAGAGAGGTAAGGGTTGGATCAAAAAACTTCTTACTTAGACAAATAACCATTTACACCAGTTACAAATGTCCAAATTGCCCCTAAATTCAATCTGATTGAAAGCAGTTGTATTAAGGGAATCCGTTGTTTCGTTGGAGAGATGAACGATTGTTAGTCGGAAAGAAGGAAAACTAAAGAAAGCCCGGTGCTAATTTGAAATGTTCTTTTAGTAGGTTAGTTTTTATTATAAGAGTAAAATAAAGGGTATATTAAGATAAATTGAGTTGTTTAAAGGACCTAAGTTGTAATAACTTGAAAATGTTTAGTTTTGGGTAAAAATTAAACCCGAGTCGGGTTACTCGTCTCCTCTATTCACGAAAATGGTTTAGCAGAAAGGGGTCTGGTATGTCTACCCTAAATTCGTTTTACATATGTAATTGGAAGAAGGTAAGAGGCATGAGAGAACAGATTTAGATACCGTTCGAAGAATCTGTTACGAATTTCTTGAATAGGATAGATCGAATATGTAACATCCCAAAATTTAAGACCAAAAATTTCTTTTTAATAAAACATTACTTTAACCAAAGACATCATTCCAAAACATAATCTGAGTATAGGTTTTCAAAACACATGTTTATTATCAGAGTAAACATTCCCAGGTTGACTAATCTATGGTGTGTGCCATGCGATCACCCCGAGCTCCTCCCTCCGCTACCGGAAGTACCTGAAAACAAAACTGAAAACCGTAAGCACGAAGCTTAGTGAGTTCCCCACCTTACCGCATACCATGCAAAACCACATACTGCACATACTGGGCCACGCCCGCTATCCTGGGCCTCGCCCTCTACTTCGGGCCTCGCCCGCTACAACGGCCCCGCCGCTCCAGGCCCCGCCTGGCTTCGAGCCCCGCTCGGATACAGATCTGTTTCACTTAGGCCTCGCCTGTCACAGGGCCTCGCCCTCTAACATATAATAGCACATAAACATATCACATAACATTACATAAACTAAACATATACTAACAACTCTTGCTCTAAGGCCTCGCCTATCTCTGGGCCCCGCCCGAGTTCTGCTACTGATGAGTCATGGAACCTCGTCCATACTCCTGCTGATAGTGAGGTTCGGGCCCAGCCCACCCTCACTCCTTTCCTAACTTGGGCCTCGCCCCTGCTCTGCTGCTACTGAGATGTGGAACACCATCCACACTCTGCTATTGGTGAGATACGGGACCTCGCCCTCTCTCACCTCCCTACCAGGCACATACAAGTATCACACAGACAACAAGTATAGACTATCACATAAACCGCTCCTTGGGCACCCGCCCTCTGTCATTGGACCTCGTCCAAAAATCATACTAGCATACTGTGCCTAGGGCTAACCCCCGGGTCTTCTACTCATAACTACATGGGCCGGCGTTGTGGCCGTAGACCCATTCATACAAAGGGAAACTCACCTGATATTGCTGGACTGCTGCTGTTAACCCCTTTGACCGCTACCTGACCACTGACTCCGAACTGTTGCTCCGCTAGCTCCCCGAGCTACCAATATCAACATAACACTTAGTCTAACTGACCTTCAAAGGTCAACCAAGTAAACTCTGGTCAAAGTCAACGTCCTGGTCAAAGTCAACCTTCCAGGTCAACCCTACTCGTCGAGTCACCCTACTGACTCGTCGAGTTCATAATTCCAGAGTCCTTCCACTCGCGACTCTACTCGCCGAGTCAGCCCCTGACTCGCCGAGTCTACTGATTCCCGATTCCTGTCCTGACCAACTCACTGAGTCCTGGCTCGACTCGCTGACTCGAGTCTTAACTCGAAGGGTTTGGGACCACTCGACCTGACTCGCCGAGTCTAAGAACAGACTCGCCGAGCACACGACAAACTTCATCCAACTCGACGAGTTGTTCATCCAACTCGCCGAGTTCATGCCCATCTTCATCCGACTCGACGAGCTGTTCATCCCACTCGTCGAGTTCCTCCTCATCTTCAAGCTACTCGCCGAGTCCACTCGAAGGACTCGTCGAGTCCACTTAGATCCACTTACATGCAGAGGACTTCCGAGTCATGCATGAGCTCCAAACTATAGATCTACCCTCCCCAAGCCTATTTCCCACGTAAAGTTGCAAACTTTACGTGTAGAGAGTGAGATCTAGGCAAAATACACCCATAGCTAGGGTTTAGGACCAGGAGACTCCAATTTCCACCCAATGGCTGATACTTTCTGGGATTACAAACCAAAATAAACATGGATCTGAGGTAGCAACCTCAGATCTGGACCTCAAGTTCAAGATTGGTCTTAAACATGGCTTAAAAGCCCCAAAACTCATAACCAAGGGAAAATATGGAGGAGAGAAACGAATTGATACCTTCCAATGCTTTGAAATGCTTCCCAAACTTCAAATCCAAAGCCACTCCTTGATGCTTCAAGGATTCCCACTCCTTCTTCTTCCTTAAACCCACTCAAAAATGGCTAGAAGCTTGAATGAACACAATGGGGGCTTAAGGTGCGGCGTTCTGGGTGCAAGAGGCTGTAAAGGAGCCCTAGGAAGAAGATTAAGATGCTTAAATAGGCTCCAAGCCCCGGATTTAGGGTTTTCCTCGCACAGACCAGACTCGCTGAGTCCACTTGGCCGACTCGTCGAGTTGGTCACTTTCTTATCGACCCGGATCCCGCTCCGACTCGCCGAGTCCTTCCTTTGACTCGTCGAGTCCCTCTTAAATTTAGGGTTTCCTTTACTTTCTTGGCTTTCAAAATCCTGGGTGTTACAACTCTCCCCCACTTAAACTGAACTTCGTCCTTGAAGTTTACTATGGCCCACTGCCTGCGATCTGCCTCCAATACCCAACACCAGCCGCCTACCTGCGCTGGCCTTCCACCGAATACTGCACTGAACCCACAGGGGTTCTCCACTTCTTTCCTTGCGCAAATCCCTTGCCTTCCCAAGGCAAAGTCTCATTTCCGACTTTTCCTTTGACACTGTGAAGGTCCTATCCTTCACTAACTCCCTCATCTCCCTGCTATTTCCAGGACGGGTCATCACCGTCAGCACTCACTGACACTCCTTCCTGCCAACACTTGGTGTCGAGCACCCCTCGACTCAACTAACTGAAGTCTACCATACGCTGCATACTCACACTGCCACCGACTGGCAATTCAATTATTCCCCGACTGACTTCCTGATAAACCGGGACCGCCCTGGTCCCTACCAACCTATCAATGACTGGATTACCGGCTCCCACCGGTAGCTAAACCCAACACCATCCCTGGTCGCTCCCAGCGACTTCCAAAGAACCTCGACCACCTATAACTGTTCATACAATCCTACCATCCAGGCACTACAAACCTGGGATCCCCGATCCCCTAACTTGACACTAAGATCCCGACCAGGTCCCACCTGCGCTGCTAAACTCACGGGCCTCGCCCTCGGGTCTCACCCAACCATACTACTGAGCAACCCTGCTCCCAGGTCTCACCTGCACCGCAAATCTCATACGGGCCTCGCCCACGGGTCTCACCCAACTATATCCTGGAGCGGCCTCTCCCAAGGTCTCACCTTTCTAGAGCTATACAGGCAACTCCCCACTACTCTCATCCACTACCCATTCCTGATCCCTACCTGATCACTAGGAGATAAGGGCCTCGCCCCAACTCCACTAACGGAGCTACCAAGGAATGCTACGGCTTACCCGTAGTCTTACATCACCAACCATTGCCGACGGCTAATACGAAGGCACCCACGTGACATCAGCTTCTCAAGATCCTTATTCCGACTCCCGCGAGTCCTTCAGGCGATCCACAATCTGAATTCGCAACCATAACTAACCATACCATCCCACGCGCTAGCTGATGTGGAGTTTCTCAAACTCCCAACCCTGAAATCCTCAATCCAACAAACGCTGAACTACCTCTCTCTTCCCTCCCGGAGGTCACGCACTCATTCTGGGTCTGTGTGCTCCTCCCTGGGCACACCCGGAGAATTCTCCCCCACTTCGATCCTGTTTACCCCTTGCTGCTCAATTACTCAAAGAGATCCCGATCTTCGCTACCATTCCATAACCCATCCACTGAGGAACCCAAGCCCGACATAGCTAGGGCTTTAGCCAATCCATCACAATCACTGCACCACTCTGAACTAGCGAAACGTACCAAATCCCTCCCAAGCATGCTACAGTTACTGCATCCTTCAAAACCTTCTTCAAGAGAGCACATCCCCCTAACTACCATACAAATATCCAAGGTATGCAGATGGCATATAACTCGACCACAATCAACCAATCAAAATAAAATACTCATACCGAGAATGATGCAGAACCATAACAATGAAATCATGCACAAAATAAAAGAACTGAGAATGGAAATTGCATACCTGCAACATCCGGCGATGCTCGCGTCTGCTACTACGTTGGCTTTACCCGGATGATAACGAATCTCGCATTCGTAATCACTGAGTAGCTCGACCCATCGTCGTTGTCTCATGTTGAGCTCCTTCTGATCGAAAATGTGTTGTAAACTTTTGTGGTCGGTAAAGATAGTGCTCTTCGTTCCATACAAGTAATGTCTCCAGATCTTCAGAGCAAACACTACTGCTCCTAGTTCAAGATCGTGGGTCGTGTAGTTAACCTCGTGTGTCTTCAATGGTCTTGAGGCGTAGGCGATGACCTTACCTCGCTGCATCAGAACACATCCGAGTCCTTGGTTTGATGCATCGCAATAAACTACGAAGTCTTCTATTCCTTCGGGAAGGGATAGTATTGGTGCGGTGCACAAGGCTCGTTTGAGCGTTTGGAACGCTCTTTCTTGTTTCTCTTCCCAGTCAAAGGCCACACCTTTCTGGGTTAGGGTTGTAAGAGGCTTCGCTATTCGTGAGAAGTTCTGAATGAACCTGCGGTAGTAGCCAGCGAGACCTAGAAATTGGCGAATTTCTGTAGGCGTCTTCGGTGCTGACCAGTTCTCAATAGCCTTAATTTTGGATGGGTCCACGTGGATTCCCTCTTCGCTTACCACGTGTCCTAAGAATTCGACTCTTCGGATCCAAAATTCACATTTCGAGAACTTCGCATAAAGTTTCTCTTTTCGTAATGTCCCTAGAACTTGTCGCAGATGATCGCCATGTTCTTTCTTACTTCGGGAGTAGATTAGGATGTCGTCAATGAAAACGATGACGAACTGATCCAAGTAGGGTCGGCATACTCTATTCATCAGATCCATGAAGACTGCGGGCGCATTGGTCAATCCGAATGGCATCACCACGAACTCGTAATGTCCGTAACGAGTTCGGAAGGCGGTCTTCGGCACATCCTCCTCTAGCACTCGTAACTGGTGATATCCGGATCTCAGATCAATCTTAGAAAAATAGTTCGCCCCTTGCAGTTGGTCGAATAGATCATCTATGCGTGGTAGAGGATAACGATTCTTGACCGTCAGTTTGTTGAGTTCTCTGTAGTCAATACACATACGGAAGGATCCGTCCTTCTTCTTAACAAACAAGACCGGTGCTCCCCAAGGTGAGAAACTTGGCCTTATAAAGCCCTTGCTGAGCAGTTCGTTAAGTTGACCAGAGAGTTCTTGCATTTCGGCTGGTGCTAAACGGTAGGGCGACTTGGCTACTGGGGTAGCTCCTGGGACTAAGTCGATTCTGAACTCGACTTGTCGTTGCGGAGGTAATCCGGGTAGTTCTTCTGGGAAAACGTCGGGGAAGTCGCTCACTACTGGGAGGTTCTTTAGTTCTTTCGTTTCTAGGTTCGTGTCGACGACGTGAGCAAGGAATGCGTGGTATTCCTTACGCAGGTATTTCTGTGCTTGAATACTTGATATGATGCGAAGACTTGCACCGGGTTTGTCGCCATAGACTATAAGAGTTTCGCTAGACGGAAGGTTTAGACGGACTGCTTTCTCGAAGCACATGATGTCGGCACGATGAAGGCTTAACCAGTCCATGCCAATGATGACGTCGAAACTTTTTATTGAGACCGGCATGAGGTCGATTGGAAATGAATGGTTGTCTAGAGTTAGGGTACAACCTAAGTATATGCTACTCGTATTTTCAGTTTTTCCATTAGCCATTTCTACTGTAAATAGTTCTTTGAGTGCGTGCGGTGGTTGATTAAGCATGCGAGCAAATTTATGGTTTACGAAGCTTCGCTCCGCTCCACTATCGAATAGAATGCATGCATAGGAGTTATCGAGGAGGAACGTACCGGTTACTACTGTCGGGTCAGCAACTGCTTCCCCGTGGCCTATAGCCAGTACCCTCCCTGCTCCTCCAGCATTCCTCGCTTTGGGGCAGTCCCTCTTAAAGTGGCCTGCTTCGCCACATCCATAGCAGGTTGGGCTCGCGCCAGAGCCAGGGACTTGGTTGATAGGTTGTGCCGGGAACTTACAGAATCGGACGGTGTGTCCTTTCCTGTTGCAGTTAGAGCACTGCAATTCACGGCAGGGGCCGTTGTGGTGGTAGCTGCATTTGTTGCACTTGGGCGAACTTCCAGCATACCGACTAACCGGGGCAGTAGTAGCAGCAGTAGGGGTTACTGCGGCATGAATTGCCACCAATTGCTGCTTTTTGGCAGCCTGATGCTTCTTCCTTTCATCCCAAAATTTCCGCTTAGTATCGGCGGGTTTGGAGGGTTCCGGGATGGCTAGGGTGGTTGTGGTTGCAGAGGTTTTGACTCCATGGTCAATGAGTCGTTGCGCCAATCGTTTGGCACTGTCGAAGGTAGCGGGGTTTGACGCTAGCACATTCCCCTGATACGGAGGCACTAGTCCCCATATGTACCTCTCGATCTTCTTCCCCTCGGTAGGAACCATATTGGGGCAGAGGGCCACCAGCTCGCTGAATCGGGCAGTATAAGCGACCACATTGGTGCCCTTCATTGACAGGTTCCAGAGTTCCTGCTCCAGTTTCTGGATCTCGCCCCTCGGGCAGTATTCCTCAGTCATGAGGTCTTTCATTGTTTCCCAGCCCATGTCGTTGGTTACGACGAGAGTTAATGCTTTGACGTGGCCGTTCCACCACGTTAGGGCTTTACCCTCAAAGGTGCAGGCGGCATATTTCACCTTGCACGCAGCAGAGCATGAACAAATTTCGAAGACTGATTCAGTCTTCTCGAACCATTGCGAGAGGGCAATGACTCCGCCGGTGCCATAGAAAGGCTTCGGCTTGCAGTTTGTAAAATCCTTGTAAGAGCACTCCCTTGAGCGCATAGGGATTTCGATCGGAGTAGATTCCACAGGGGTTCCACCTCTGCTGGCATCAGAAGAGTGATACTGAGCCATGGCGGTTGCCACTGCTGCAGCTACGACAGCATTCAGGGCTACAGTATCGATGACCGGAGGCGGAGGAGGTGGTGGAGGTGCAGGATTATTCCTATTCCTGGGAGACTTGCGAGGAGGCATCCTTCAGCTGAAAGTTTAAAAAAAATAAGAAGGATGGTAAGAATCAATTTGTAAGCAACGCGAGAGTGACACATGGACTAACTAAACATAGTCCAACAGTTGAAAGGGTGCTTGAAACCACAACAAGCATTATTAGAAAGCACAAGTGTATAGATTTTTCCCCAGATAGATAGATCTCAAAAATTTACTGGTATTACTGATGTAATAAGTTCAGGGAAAATCGACCTAACAGTAGGTCATACATCATATCATATAGAAAAGTTTGGCAGTCCTTAGATTTCAAATTTTGAGTACGGAAAGCTAGAAATATTTTACACACAAGTGCTACTTGGAGCACAGATGTTAAAGGCTATTCTTTAATTACAAGACGGAGATGTACTAGACATCAACCAACGGCGATGGGAAAATCCCGGGCGAGTACTGCGGTCGGACACTTGACGAAACACCTCTTGAATGGGTCGATCCTAAGTCCTCTGACGAGCTCGAAGTTCCAATAATTCAGCTCGTAAGGCAGCCAACTGCTACTGCAGGGTTTTATTTGTCCTCCGGGTCCGTTCCATGTCTTCTTCAAGACGGCGGATGCTGACTGTGTTGACACCTGAGTCGGTATCAATCTCTATGACCCGGTCGACGGCTGCTCTACCTTGCTCGACAATACGAGCTATTCTGCGGATAATGACAGGCAGAGCTCGGTCAGTAGAGCCACCATCGCTGACGTTGTAAAAGGTTCGGTCCCCAAAGTATGGTAAGGGTTGACCCTGATCATCGCTCCAGCGGTTCAGGTTGTTTGCCTACATGGGTGTAGGACCTGGAAACGCTGGTCGAGGGTTGTTGTTCGGGGCTTGACCTACAATCGGTAGGTTGTTGACTTTAGGCTCGGAGTCGGACCCATCTGAAAAGCCTTCTGCGAGGTGATCATCCAAAGGGATTGGATGATCAACTTCGGCTCTTCATCGATCCACCCGACATTGCCTTTATTTGGGAAAGTACGGGTCGCCATGATGGATATCTAGCCATCAAGATCTACGCGAGAATAGAGGTATAAGAATATAGTATACGTGTAACTAGTAGCACAAAATACTCCTATAGTATTTTAAGTTTAAATTCTATTGATCTTCTTGTGGTATTGTTGGTAAGTTTTTAGACTTGTTAACCTATCACAACCATTCTAAGGCATGTGCTAATCACTCCTAGGATCAGCATAGTTGATCAGGCTATGTCATTCCCAGGACTGACAATACATCCCCGAGCTCACTTGTGATATTTAACAATCGTAATACTTTTGTCTTTGTCATTGTGACACTTATTTTAGTATGAATGCAGACTAGTATACTTAGTTAAATATTTTATTATTTAAAGTATAGACTCTTGGTCAGAGTTTAATCCCTAATGGGTTTATAGTTTAGTATATCTTTTATGGGTTGATATACTCAATTCACTATAAACAATGCTCTGATACCAATCTGTCACACCCCAAAACCAAGAACGGCGGAAACGTTCTGGGGCGGAGGACGTCATGTAAGGTAATCACAACACAGTAAATGTAAATAGGCAAACAACATCATCCATTGCATTAAATATATAAATTTAATACATGTGTGTTCTATAAAATTTTAGACACCAAAAATATAACGTAAATCAAAATAACAAAATGATGAGTCTTGAGTACGCCCCATCATCTCAAAAGCTGGCATCGGTACCTGTCTACTGATGACCTGAGAATACAAGTTATTTTGAAAGAGTTTATCAGCATTAAGCTGGTGAGTTCATAAGTATTTTAGTGTCAATGTTCATTGTCAAAAACGTTTGGACTTGTCCCGAAGTATAAGTTTGTAAAAATGTAAATAAATGTTTAAAAGTATTTGCAAAAGTTTGAATCTCTCAGAAAATCCTATATTTTCTATAAAAGTAACCTTCTACCAAGGCTTAACAGTTTTGTAAACTCGTCTGTTGTAAAAGTGTGTGATTACCCAAGTATAACTATCATTTGATAAAATATAGTTTGTACATTAATGCTTAAGTGAGATTTTCACCAAAATATGTAATGGGTAAATCATTGTAGTACTGTAGTTTTGTATAATAAGAACTACTGTTGTACTAATTACTACTATCTTAAACCGGATTTATATTAAGGTATTATGTGATAATTGCACCATACTATCGACTGATAACAACGACATAAAGAACGGTCGTAATAACGGAATGACGTTTGGCACCCGCAGACCTGCAGGTCCGGCTGTAGCTAGCAGCAAGGTGTAGGATAGTCAATCCAGTATAGATCTATACGCAAACTCAACGCTCTCCCTCCAAGAGAATTCTGGCTACAACTCGGGCCATGACATTTAAGGCATGCTCCGATACAGTGAATCACATTTGCTATCGTGTTCTTGCATGTGTGATGAAATGTTTCTTGTTCTAGTATAATTGTATATGTTCTCGTAGTATAGTTGTATATATTCTCTTCCTAGTATAGACTCATGAATGAACTGACTCATTGATCTAACAGTTGTAATAGTATGATTCTGTGTTACCCCGATGGTAACTTGTTAACAGTGTGTTTAGTATGTATGATTATGGAAGTACTTTTATGTCTATATATGTATATTTGATATATAATTAATATGGAAACGACCTTCGGATGGTCACCCGAAATCCTATCAGACCACATCCAAATCGAGGAAAAGGAAACAAGGTGGATAGCCTTCCTAAGCCCTTTAAACATTATTTATACGTCTATACATATATGGGCATGCAATTTGTAATTTAAAAACATAAATAAGTGTTTATAAGACATTTGAAACATAAGTATATTTTATTAAAGAAAGATTGACTTGATGTCAATCTATAAAACAATTTGAAGGCGTAGATTTGATTAAAACAGTTTAAGTATAAGGAACATTTGCTTAAATCACAGTTGCAGTGTAAATTCGAAAAGTAAATGGGTTTGGAAAACATTTAGAAGTAGAACAGTTTGATATATAGTTTGAATAGTGATAAAACCACTGATTTCCCTAGTTATTAATCACATGTGATTAGAGCAATCATATGTGATTGAAACAATAACTATAAGTATTTAACTTGTATTTCCCCCCTTTGAAAGCATATAAACGCATTTAGAATATTTAACAGGTTGATTAAGGGGTGTGAAACTCACTTGATTGATTGAAGAAAGCGAGATGGAAAACCGGGCAGAGTTTCGACTCAGGAAACGGATTTTTCTCGGGATTCTCGGGAATCTCGGGAGTAAAATCGACCCTCGGGACTTGAGCAAAAAGACCAGAGCTTCGGGTTATAACGGGCACGGAAAACGAGACAAAGTTGTGAGAGAGAGAAGAGAAATGAGCAACATTTTCGGAAAGCCTCGCATCCTATTTATAGGAAGGCTGAACCGCCTCCGAACGCGGGGTGTACGCTCGTACGCAGCGCGTACACGTACGTCATGCATGACCGAAGCCTCGACTGCCTCGGTTCGGATGGGACGGGTTGCTGGGTACGCGGGTCGGATGGGACGGCGGGTCGGATGGGACGTCGGGTCGGACGGGTCGGAGCTTCGGACGGGTCGGACGGGTTAGAACTCTTCGGATAGTGCGACGTGAACGATCCGAGACCCTCGATCTTAGTACGCGGGGCGTACGAAGGTACGCAGGGCGTACTTCGGTCCAATCCGATGACTCCCCTTCGGATAATACCGGGAATTTATAATTAAATTCTTATTTATTTTAAATAAACTTCAAAAATTCATATCTCTCTCATACGAACTCCGTTTTTGACGTTCTTTATATCCTCGCGAAGGTGAGACCATGATCTACGACTTTCGTTTAGATTCCGTTGGCTAATTCCGAAATTATTTTTATTATTTATTTATTAAAATGACGTGATTAAGGAATTCCTTCAAAAATTCATAACTTCCTCATCCGAGGTCAGATTTGGACGTTCTTTTTATGTACGCAAACCTTGATATGATTCCTATTACTTTATTTAATCCGAATAAGTTTTTAGGAAGGTTACATTTTGACCTAAATTTGATCGGTTTTACATTACATTGACTCGAAATATCGGGTTGTCACATCATCCCCCCGTTAGAAGGAATTTCGTCCCGAAATTAGAATTTTAAGCAAGCTAGAATTTACAAATAACTAAGCAAAAAGGTGAGGGTATTTCAGTTTCATCTGATCCTCACGTTCCCAGGTGAATTCCGGTCCTCGCTTGGCATTCCAGCGAACCTTCACGATAGGGATACGGCTTTGCTTTGTCTGCTTGACCTCACGGTCCATGATCTCTATAGGTTCTTCCACGAAGTTGAGGCTTTCGTTGATTTCGATCTCGTCGAGTGGGATTACGAGAGTCTCGTCGGATAGACACTTTTTCAAGTTAGATACGTGGAATGTAGAATGTACGTTACGAAGTGCGTCTGGTAGTTCGAGTTTGTAAGCTACGGGGCCGACTCTTGCAAGAATCTCGAAAGGCCCTATGTACCTCGGATTAAGCTTTCCACGCTTGCCGAAGCGTATCAAGCCCTTCCAGGGTGAGACTTTGAGGAGGACTCGGTCTCCCACCTGAAATTCCAAAGGTTTCCTTCGCTTATCAGCGTAGCTCTTCTGTCGGTCTCTAGAGGCTTTCAATCGTTCACGAATCTGAACGATTTTCTCTGTTGTTTCCCGAATGATCTCCGGACCGGTGAGAGTACTGTCGGAAGTTTGCCCCCTGGCTAATTGGGTATCACCCACCTCAGCCCAGCACAGAGGGGATCTGCACTTACGGCCGTAGAGAGCTTCAAATGGAGCAGCCTTGATGCTCGTGTGATAACTGTTATTATAGGAGAACTCGACAAGGGGTAAATGAGTATCCCATGCCTTCCCAAAGTCAATCACGCAGGCTCGCAACATATCTTCTAGAGTTTGGATGGTCCTCTCACTCTGTCCGTCGGTCTGAGGATGGTAGGCTGTGCTCATGTCCAGCCTCGTTCCTAGGGAATGTTGTAGTGATTGCCAAAATCTTGAGGTGAACCTACTATCTCTATCGGAGATAATGGACATAGGTACACCATGTAGCCGTACGATTTCCCTAATGTATGTTCTCGTAAGCTTCTCCATCTTGTCGGTTTCTTTGATAGGCAGGAAGTGCGCAGACTTGGTCAATCTATCAACGATGACCCATATGGTGTCAAGTCCACCCGTTGTCTTGGGCAACTTGGTTATGAAATCCATAGTGATCCGCTCCCACTTCCATTCCGGGATCTCTGGTTGCTGCAATAAACCAGAGGGCTTCTGGTACTCGACCTTAACCTTTGCGCAAGTAAGGCATTTACTTACGAAGGTAGCGATCTCTGCTTTCATATTAGGCCACCAGTATAGCTTCTTAAGATCCAGATACATCTTATCTGAACCTGGGTGGACGGAATACCGAGTGTTGTGCGCCTCGGTCATGACCAAGTCTCGGAAGCCACCATGTTTCGGTGTCCAGATCCGGTTCATGAAATATAAAGTTCCGTCACCCTTGGCTTCTAAATTCTTGTCCATTCCTCTAAGGGATTCACTTGACACATTTTCAGATTTCATGGCCTCAAGTTGAGCCGCCTGAATTTGCTTAGTCAGGTGTGAATGGATGGTTATCGATAATGACTTGACTTTGCGACCAGAATATTCCTTCCGACTTAGGGCGTCTGCTACTACGTTGGCTTTACCCGGATGATAACGAATCTCGCATTCGTAATCACTGAGTAGCTCGACCCATCGTCGTTGTCTCATGTTGAGCTCCTTCTGATCGAAAATGTGTTGTAAACTTTTGTGGTCGGTAAAGATAGTGCTCTTCGTTCCATACAAGTAATGTCTCCAGATCTTCAGAGCAAACACTACTGCTCCTAGTTCAAGATCGTGGGTCGTGTAGTTAACCTCGTGTGTCTTCAATGGTCTTGAGGCGTAGGCGATGACCTTACCTCGCTGCATCAGAACACATCCGAGTCCTTGGTTTGATGCATCGCAATAAACTACGAAGTCTTCTATTCCTTCGGGAAGGGATAGTATTGGTGCGGTGCACAAGGCTCGTTTGAGCGTTTGGAATGCTCTTTCTTGTTTCTCTTCCCAGTCAAAGGCCACACCTTTCTGGGTTAGGGTTGTAAGAGGCTTCGCTATTCGTGAGAAGTTCTGAATGAACCTGCGGTAGTAGCCAGCGAGACCTAGAAATTGGCGAATTTCTGTAGGCGTCTTCGGTGCTGACCAGTTCTCAATAGCCTTAATTTTGGATGGGTCCACGTGGATTCCCTCTTCGCTTACCACGTGTCCTAAGAATTCGACTCTTCGGATCCAAAATTCACATTTCGAGAACTTCGCATAAAGTTTCTCTTTTCGTAATGTCCCTAGAACTTGTCGCAGATGATCGCCATGTTCTTTCTTACTTCGGGAGTAGATTAGGATGTCGTCAATGAAAACGATGACGAACTGATCCAAGTAGGGTCGGCATACTCTATTCATCAGATCCATGAAGACTGCGGGCGCATTGGTCAATCCGAATGGCATCACCACGAACTCGTAATGTCCGTAACGAGTTCGGAAGGCGGTCTTCGGCACATCCTCCTCTAGCACTCGTAACTGGTGATATCCGGATCTCAGATCAATCTTAGAAAAATAGTTCGCCCCTTGCAGTTGGTCGAATAGATCATCTATGCGTGGTAGAGGATAACGATTCTTGACCGTCAGTTTGTTGAGTTCTCTGTAGTCAATACACATACGGAAGGATCCGTCCTTCTTCTTAACAAACAAGACCGGTGCTCCCCAAGGTGAGAAACTTGGCCTTATAAAGCCCTTGCTGAGCAGTTCGTTAAGTTGACCAGAGAGTTCTTGCATTTCGGCTGGTGCTAAACGGTAGGGCGACTTGGCTACTGGGGTAGCTCCTGGGACTAAGTCGATTCTGAACTCGACTTGTCGTTGCGGAGGTAATCCGGGTAGTTCTTCTGGGAAAACGTCGGGGAAGTCGCTCACTACTGGGAGGTTCTTTAGTTCTTTCGTTTCTAGGTTCGTGTCGACGACGTGAGCAAGGAATGCGTGGTATTCCTTACGCAGGTATTTCTGTGCTTGAATACTTGATATGATGCGAAGACTTGCACCGGGTTTGTCGCCATAGACTATAAGAGTTTCGCTAGACGGAAGGTTTAGACGGACTGCTTTCTCGAAGCACATGATGTCGGCACGATGAAGGCTTAACCAGTCCATGCCAATGATGACGTCGAAACTTTTTATTGAGACCGGCATGAGGTCGATTGGAAATGAATGGTTGTCTAGAGTTAGGGTACAACCTAAGTATATGCTACTCGTATTTTCAGTTTTTCCATTAGCCATTTCTACTGTAAATAGTTCTTTGAGTGCGTGCGGTGGTTGATTAAGCATGCGAGCAAATTTATGGTTTACGAAGCTTCGCTCCGCTCCACTATCGAATAGAATGCATGCATAGGAGTTATCGAGGAGGAACGTACCGGTTACTACTGTCGGGTCAGCAACTGCTTCCCCGTGGCCTATAGCCAGTACCCTCCCTGCTCCTCCAGCATTCCTCGCTTTGGGGCAGTCCCTCTTAAAGTGGCCTGCTTCGCCACATCCATAGCAGGTTGGGCTCGCGCCAGAGCCAGGGACTTGGTTGATAGGTTGTGCCGGGAACTTACAGAATCGGACGGTGTGTCCTTTCCTGTTGCAGTTAGAGCACTGCAATTCACGGCAGGGGCCGTTGTGGTGGTAGCTGCATTTGTTGCACTTGGGCGAACTTCCAGCATACCGACTAACCGGGGCAGTAGTAGCAGCAGTAGGGGTTACTGCGGCATGAATTGCCACCAATTGCTGCTTTTTGGCAGCCTGATGCTTCTTCCTTTCATCCCAAAATTTCCGCTTAGTATCGGCGGGTTTGGAGGGTTCCGGGATGGCTAGGGTGGTTGTGGTTGCAGAGGTTTTGACTCCATGGTCAATGAGTCGTTGCGCCAATCGTTTGGCACTGTCGAAGGTAGCGGGGTTTGACGCTAGCACATTCCCCTGATACGGAGGCACTAGTCCCCATATGTACCTCTCGATCTTCTTCCCCTCGGTAGGAACCATATTGGGGCAGAGGGCCACCAGCTCGCTGAATCGGGCAGTATAAGCGACCACATTGGTGCCCTTCATTGACAGGTTCCAGAGTTCCTGCTCCAGTTTCTGGATCTCGCCCCTCGGGCAGTATTCCTCAGTCATGAGGTCTTTCATTGTTTCCCAGCCCATGTCGTTGGCTACGACGAGAGTTAATGCTTTGACGTGGCCGTTCCACCACGTTAGGGCTTTACCCTCAAAGGTGCAGGCGGCATATTTCACCTTGCACGCAGCAGAGCATGAACAAATTTCGAAGACTGATTCAGTCTTCTCGAACCATTGCGAGAGGGCAATGACTCCGCCGGTGCCATAGAAAGGCTTCGGCTTGCAGTTTGTAAAATCCTTGTAAGAGCACTCCCTTGAGCGCACAGGGATTTCGATCGGAGTAGATTCCACAGGGGTTCCACCTCTGCTGGCATCAGAAGAGTGATACTGAGCCATGGCGGTTGCCACTGCTGCAGCTACGACAGCATTCAGGGCTACAGTATCGATGACCGGAGGCGGAGGAGGTGGTGGAGGTGCAGGATTATTCCTATTCCTGGGAGACTTGCGAGGAGGCATCCTTCAGCTGAAAGTTTAAAAAAAATAAGAAGGATGGTAAGAATCAATTTGTAAGCAACGCGAGAGTGACACATGGACTAACTAAACATAGTCCAACAGTTGAAAGGGTGCTTGAAACCACAACAAGCATTATTAGAAAGCACAAGTGTATAGATTTTTCCCCAGATAGATAGATCTCAAAAATTTACTGGTATTACTGATGTAATAAGTTCAGGGAAAATCGACCTAACAGTAGGTCATACATCATATCATATAGAAAAGTTTGGCAGTCCTTAGATTTCAAATTTTGAGTACGGAAAGCTAGAAATATTTTACACACAAGTGCTACTTGGAGCACAGATGTTAAAGGCTATTCTTTAATTACAAGACAGAGATGTACTAGACATCAACCAACGGCGATGGGAAAATCCCGGGCGAGTACTGCGGTCGGACACTTGACGAAACACCTCTTGAATGGGTCGATCCTAAGTCCTCTGACGAGCTCGAAGTTCCAATAATTCAGCTCGTAAGGCAGCCAACTGCTACTGCAGGGTTTTATTTGTCCTCCGGGTCCGTTCCATGTCTTCTTCAAGACGGCGGATGCTGACTGTGTTGACACCTGAGTCGGTATCAATCTCTATGACCCGGTCGACGGCTGCTCTACCTTGCTCGACAATACGAGCTATTCTGCGGATAATGACAGGCAGAGCTCGGTCAGTAGAGCCACCATCGCTGACGTTGTAAAAGGTTCGGTCCCCAAAGTATGGTAAGGGTTGACCCTGATCATCGCTCCAGCGGTTCAGGTTGTTTGCCTACATGGGTGTAGGACCTGGAAACGCTGGTCGAGGGTTGTTGTTCGGGGCTTGACCTACAATCGGTAGGTTGTTGACTTTAGGCTCGGAGTCGGACCCATCTGAAAAGCCTTCTGCGAGGTGATCATCCAAAGGGATTGGATGATCAACTTCGGCTCTTCATCGATCCACCCGACATTGCCTTTATTTGGGAAAGTACGGGTCGCCATGATGGATATCTAGCCATCAAGATCTACGCGAGAATAGAGGTATAAGAATATAGTATACGTGTAACTAGTAGCACAAAATACTCCTATAGTATTTTAAGTTTAAATTCTATTGATCTTCTTGTGGTATTGTTGGTAAGTTTTTAGACTTGTTAACCTATCACAACCATTCTAAGGCATGTGCTAATCACTCCTAGGATCAGCATAGTTGATCAGGCTATGTCATTCCCAGGACTGACAATACATCCCCGAGCTCACTTGTGATATTTAACAATCGTAATACTTTTGTCTTTGTCATTGTGACACTTATTTTAGTATGAATGCAGACTAGTATACTTAGTTAAATATTTTATTATTTAAAGTATAGACTCTTGGTCAGAGTTTAATCCCTAATGGGTTTATAGTTTAGTATATCTTTTATGGGTTGATATACTCAATTCACTATAAACAATGCTCTGATACCAATCTGTCACACCCCAAAACCAAGAACGGCGGAAACGTTCTGGGGCGGAGGACGTCATGTAAGGTAATCACAACACAGTAAATGTAAATAGGCAAACAACATCATCCATTGCATTAAATATATAAATTTAATACATGTGTGTTCTATAAAATTTTAGACACCAAAAATATAACGTAAATCAAAATAACAAAATGATGAGTCTTGAGTACGCCCCATCATCTCAAAAGCTGGCATCGGTACCTGTCTACTGATGACCTGAGAATACAAGTTATTTTGAAAGAGTTTATCAGCATTAAGCTGGTGAGTTCATAAGTATTTTAGTGTCAATGTTCATTGTCAAAAACGTTTGGACTTGTCCCGAAGTATAAGTTTGTAAAAATGTAAATAAATGTTTAAAAGTATTTGCAAAAGTTTGAATCTCTCAGAAAATCCTATATTTTCTATAAAAGTAACCTTCTACCAAGGCTTAACAGTTTTGTAAACTCGTCTGTTGTAAAAGTGTGTGATTACCCAAGTATAACTATCATTTGATAAAATATAGTTTGTACATTAATGCTTAAGTGAGATTTTCACCAAAATATGTAATGGGTAAATCATTGTAGTACTGTAGTTTTGTATAATAAGAACTACTGTTGTACTAATTACTACTATCTTAAACCGGATTTATATTAAGGTATTATGTGATAATTGCACCATACTATCGACTGATAACAACGACATAAAGAACGGTCGTAATAACGGAATGACGTTTGGCACCCGCAGACCTGCAGGTCCGGCTGTAGCTAGCAGCAAGGTGTAGGATAGTCAATCCAGTATAGATCTATACGCAAACTCAACGCTCTCCCTCCAAGAGAATTCTGGCTACAACTCGGGCCATGACATTTAAGGCATGCTCCGATACAGTGAATCACATTTGCTATCGTGTTCTTGCATGTGTGATGAAATGTTTCTTGTTCTAGTATAATTGTATATGTTCTCGTAGTATAGTTGTATATATTCTCTTCCTAGTATAGACTCATGAATGAACTGACTCATTGATCTAACAGTTGTAATAGTATGATTCTGTGTTACCCCGATGGTAACTTGTTAACAGTGTGTTTAGTATGTATGATTATGGAAGTACTTTTATGTCTATATATGTATATTTGATATATAATTAATATGGAAACGACCTTCGGATGGTCACCCGAAATCCTATCAGACCACATCCAAATCGAGGAAAAGGAAACAAGGTGGATAGCCTTCCTAAGCCCTTTAAACATTATTTATACGTCTATACATATATGGGCATGCAATTTGTAATTTAAAAACATAAATAAGTGTTTATAAGACATTTGAAACATAAGTATATTTTATTAAAGAAAGATTGACTTGATGTCAATCTATAAAACAATTTGAAGGCGTAGATTTGATTAAAACAGTTTAAGTATAAGGAACATTTGCTTAAATCACAGTTGCAGTGTAAATTCGAAAAGTAAATGGGTTTGGAAAACATTTAGAAGTAGAACAGTTTGATATATAGTTTGAATAGTGATAAAACCACTGATTTCCCTAGTTATTAATCACATGTGATTAGAGCAATCATATGTGATTGAAACAATAACTATAAGTATTTAACTTGTATTTCCCCCCTTTGAAAGCATATAAACGCATTTAGAATATTTAACAGGTTGATTAAGGGGTGTGAAACTCACTTGATTGATTGAAGAAAGCGAGATGGAAAACCGGGCAGAGTTTCGACTCAGGAAACGGATTTTTCTCGGGATTCTCGGGAATCTCGGGAGTAAAATCGACCCTCGGGACTTGAGCAAAAAGACCAGAGCTTCGGGTTATAACGGGCACGGAAAACGAGACAAAGTTGTGAGAGAGAGAAGAGAAATGAGCAACATTTTCGGAAAGCCTCGCATCCTATTTATAGGAAGGCTGAACCGCCTCCGAACGCGGGGCGTACGCTCGTACGCAGCGCGTACGCGTACGTCATGCATGACCGAAGCCTCGACTGCCTCGGTTCGGATGGGACGGGTTGCTGGGTACGCGGGTCGGATGGGACGTCGGGTCGGACGGGTCGGAGCTTCGGACGGGTCGGACGGGTTAGAACTCTTCGGATAGTGCGACGTGAACGATCCGAGACCCTCGATCTCAGTACGCGGGGCGTACGAAGGTACGCAGGGCGTACTTCGGTCCAATCCGATGACTCCCCTTCGGATAATACCGGGAATTTATAATTAAATTCTTATTTATTTTAAATAAACTTCAAAAATTCATATCTCTCTCATACGAACTCCGTTTTTGACGTTCTTTATATCCTCGCGAAGGTGAGACCATGATCTACGACTTTCGTTTAGATTCCGTTGGCTAATTCCGAAATTATTTTTATTATTTATTTATTAAAATGACGTGATTAAGGAATTCCTTCAAAAATTCATAACTTCCTCATCCGAGGTCAGATTTGGACGTTCTTTTTATGTACGCAAACCTTGATATGATTCCTATTACTTTATTTAATCCGAATAAGTTTTTAGGAAGGTTACATTTTGACCTAAATTTGATCGGTTTTACATTACATTGACTCGAAATATCGGGTTGTCACATCATCCTAGGCTTACCCTAGGGAAACCTCTAACTCAGCTCAAACCAGTTCTCAGCTGCTGAAGGTCTCCTTGTGATGCCAATTAGCCCTCACTTAGATACCACCACATGTGACGAGGCTCAGATAATCCTTCAAGTAAAAGACTCGTCCCTACAACGGTTGGACTCAAACAAGAGCTGCGCAATAGGGCCAAATCCAGCACTCTGAGATTATTCAACCCTGATCACGTGTGACGTAACGTATCTATCTAATGGCTAACTCCCATCACTCAAATTCCCACAATGCAC